>NC_081572.1:5091748-5171120 GCF_022355385.1 Mustela nigripes | reverse complement strand
ACGGGCTGACATGCCCCCGGCAGGAACGGGCTGACATGCCCCCGGCAGGAACGGGCTGACATGCCCCCGGCAGGAACGGCCTGGCCTTGGAGACACTCCTCGTCAGATGGCAGGACACTGGCCCCCCCAAGACCAAAGCTCGGGAGGGACAAAGAAAGAACAGATGTCAGGCTTTAAATACATGAGAAAGACAATGGTCATTTAGAAGGCTGGCATGGGACAGGGCCTCCGTGGAGACCTGAACAGCCTCACGCGGCAGCCCCAAGGCCTCGGCCACCGGATTTCAAAGACTCGGTGTGAAAGAAGATGTAAAATATCTCATCAATAATTTTTTATCTTGATTAAAGTCACAATATTTTGGATACACTGTGTTAAATGAAATGTACTTCTAAAAATCAGTTTCATCTGTTGCTTTTTACTTTTTTTAAACGTGGCTACCAGGAAACTTAAAATTACACACGTGGCTTGCATTTGTGGCTCACATTAAGTGAACATGCAGTTCAAAATCTCTGGGTAACTTCTGACTCCCCCCAAATTTAACTCTAACAGTCTGGTGTTGACCAGAAGCCTCACCAGCAACAGAAATGGTCAATCAAATACATCTTCTGTGTAATATGTATCATACGCTGTATTCTCACAGTGAAGCAAGCTAAAGATGTCACTAAAATATCATTAAAACGTCACTAAAATTGTAAGGAAGAGAAAATATATTTAGAGCACTGAACTGTATTTATATTAAAAAAAAAAAAAAAGAAAGAAAGAAAAAGAAAAAAAGCCCCAGATGAGCAGACCTGCACAGCACATGCTTTTCAAGGGCTAAATAGACAACTGTACCAAACAGCCCTGGCAGAGAAGCTGGACAGGGTCCAACAACTCCCAGCCTTCCCAGGCCTCGCCCTGCCACATCTCCTCCTTTTGAACCAGGCAGGAAGCCCAGGGCTGGCTCCCTGTCCTGTCTCCAGGGCCTCCCCTCGCCTGGCGCTTGCTTTCTCCTCTATGGAGCGAGAGGCTGAGGCCCACTGGTCCGGGGTCTCCCCCCAAGCACTGTGCCAGCTCGGACTTCTCATCCCGGAGCCCAGGGAGCCGGCAGGTGGGCTGACACAGGCCACTCACAGCTCACGGGGTGGGAGGCCAGAGCAGGTGAGCTGGCGGCTCCCAATTCCAAGGCCGCCGTGCAGGCAGGCAGCCGGGAACAGGGTGGCAGCTTGGACAGTGTGCTAGGGCTTAAGCTACCCACTCTTTCCTCCAGCTCTAGGGGCTCCCGCAGGGGACATTTTTCTCGCTGCTGAAGCAGATGGTGGCAGTTCCTGACTTTGCCCTGGGAGCCACAACCTGCCATGCTCCCGTATGCTCCCGGATCAGGACAAGCTTTGCCATCTCAGGAAATTACCCTCTGTTTAAAAAGCTCTGCTACCAGACCGTTGGAGCCAAGCTGGCTGATAACCTCTCCGGTCTCACCCTTCCTTAGCCTGCCGGGGAGCGAAGGTGCCTCCGCCAGCTGGGCCCGGAGAGGACAAGGGCTGGTGCGGAGGGGAGCTGGGGCCGACTCGCCCTCTGTCTGCAGGTGCCAAGGGTGGCAGAGCTGTGGCCCCAGGAACCTACAGGGTGGTCTGGAGGAGGCTCTCTTGGCTGTGAGTGTGCCCAGCAAGCCTGCTAAAAACAGACGCTGAAGGTCAGCCTGGAGAGAAGCAGAAGGTGACCACGGCTTGCCTAACTAGAGCAGAACCCGCAGGAAAAGGAGATGGTTATTTCTGTGGGGCCTTTTACAGGAGTGTCTAGAGGAAGCACTTCACACCAACCAAGCAACCAACCCTACCTGCTGGGATATCAGGGTCCCCCCTGCTAGACAGCCAGATGGAGGATACAGGATGACCTCAGCAGTCCCCAGGTCCCAAGCCTGCCCGAGAGGACAAGATCAAGGCTGTTCCCCTCTAGGAGTGATTCCCTTTCCTTAGCCTTGGGCCACAGCAGCCAGCCCAGTCCAGGTGCGGGACCAGTGCCGGGGTGGCCCATCTCTGGGCCACAGTGCAGCCTGTCGTCGCATGGGTGACCCCTGCGTTCTGGAAGTCTGCAGCAGCCCACTCACTGGCGAGCTGCTAGGCCTCCATCTCTCC
This sequence comes from Mustela nigripes, assembly GCF_022355385.1. Taxonomy (NCBI): domain Eukaryota; kingdom Metazoa; phylum Chordata; class Mammalia; order Carnivora; family Mustelidae; genus Mustela; species Mustela nigripes. Next base: position 5,169,006 of record NC_081572.1, on the reverse strand, counting down.
CAGTTGCCCAAGGGCTCTGGGCTCTCCTGTGAAGTTTCAGGTCTGCTGGCCACCACCAGGCAATCACAGCACTCGTGAGTCCAGCAGTGGGAGGGAGTCACCCCGGCCCTACAGAAGCGGCAGGGGCCGACTTGCCCTGGGCTCCCATCACTATCTGAGGAAGGAAAAGGTTTATAAAACAAAACAAAGAAGAACTAATAACAGTCTTCGTAGTGGAGGAGCAACCGTTCCTAATTAGTCTTTATGGCCAGGAAATTGGAAACACACAGGGCAGCTCTGCGGACTTGGCATGTTGTCCTGGTGACGCTGTTTAGACCTGGCGGGGCCTGGCTTGGGGAGGGCAGCAGAGAAAGGCCGCGGGGGCGCTGAGGGACGGGAGAAGGCGGGGTGTCAGCAGAACGGGCCCCTGTGCTCTCAGCTGCCTTGGCCCCAACTCCCCGCACGGCTGCCCCGCCTCCTGGACACTGGGCTCCCACCGTCCCGCTGTCCCTGGGGAGAGCTGCTCACCGTGGGGCACTCAGGAGACATTCCTAGTTCAGTCCTAGCCAGGCAGGAGCTCTTCCTGCGAGGCCCTAGGTCCCAGACATGACAGCGCGGCAGGCCACAGGCGGTACTGGAGGGAGAAGCAGGTGCTCTAGCGCCGCTGGGTGGGGGGCGGGGGGAGCAGTTGGGGTGAAACGTGGGAAATGCCTATTTGTCAAGTGCCTCTTAGGTACTAAGTAAGCCCTTTGCACATTTTCCTTCCCACAGTCGGAGAAGGAGATGACCCTCTTTTCCAGGCAAGGACCCCCAAGCCCTCTCCATTCCACAGATGAGCCAGAGCTGAGGAACATCACAGCGTTCGGGGACCGGTCACCTGCCTGTCGTAACCACCCTGCCTCTTGCCAGAAGACCCCTGGGAAAAGTTCAGCCAAACAGAAGGGATGTGGATCGTTCCCGAGTGTGAGGAGTCACTGAACCAAGCCCGAGCATGAGGACACATACTGCAGATAGCGGGGGTGAAGAAACCACCTGCCGAAAATGGGGACTCCAGAGAAGCCGGGCTTCCCCTCCAGCGCCGCGGCCCAGGGGAACGCAGGTCTCGACACCAGCACAGAGCAGCTCGTCAGACAGACTGAAGGGCTGCCACAATCCTGCCCCCGAGCAAAAAAACCCCAAACCTTAGATCCCGAGATCACAGTCCCTTAATAGCCGGAAAAGGTCAGACAAAAGGTTCTCACGAGTACTCTGTACCCCGTCAGCGTTCGTCATCTGAGATCTCATCCGACTTACACCAGCTAATGACACCGCAGGGCTGCCCTGCACCCGGGGTGTGGGGAGGGGGGCGCGTGCCCCTCGCGCAGTCCCGCCCGCCCCTCCGCCTCTGACAGCCAGCAGACCAGCAGGCTGGATTCTTCCAGCAGCTGCTGTCAGGATGCAGCCAGCGTCCTCTCCATCTCTGTGCTTTGGAACATCGATAAATTTTACAGCTCAACCTGGTTTCCGTCTCTTCTGTAGCAACAACTGTCTTAAAAATAAAATTAGAACCAACACATATTTTTGCTATCTTTGGGCGTTTTCCTAGACCTCTGAAGGGCCCAAGCTTGTGAAGGCTGGACAGCAACGTGTTTCGAATTCAGTCATCAGCGAGCTTTGGGTATTAATGACGCCAGGGGTGCCAAATCGGCCCTCCCACAGCAAGGACAGTGACCAGGCAGAGTGCAGCCCCTACCCCGGCCGTCCCCAGAGTCAAGTGTCCCCCCTAGAGGGGGGGTGAGGCCATCGCCCCAGTGGGAGGAGAGAGGGAGATCAGGATGGTGTCCAGCCATGGTGGGAAGAGGGACACACTGCCACCACAGGCTGTCCCCGCCCGGCCGTGAAAGGCTCGGGTTGCCACCAAAGAAAGGAGATGGAACCAAGCCTGGCAGTGTTTCATTTCCAACAGGGGACTCCAAGTTCTCAGCTTAAAGTAAAGAGAGAGAGGCAGTACCTCGAAACAGCACCCACAGAAAGAAGAAAACACCCGGGAAACTGAGCGGTCAGGGCCCCTCCGGCCCCGGCTGCCTCAATACTCTGTTCTTCCAAACAGAACCAACCAGGGTAGAGGCCACAAACTTGGCCAAATGACGTCCTTCAATCTGGTGTGCAGCATGATCTCCTGGTAACAAAGGGTAGTTTTTCACCACTCATGTTTCTGCAACTCAAGACCACCACTCAACAGACAAGAAAAATAAAAACCATGAGCATGGTGGTTGTGAGGCAGAGCCCAAAGCGAGCATCCTTCCTTTCTAGATCTGAGACAGAAGCTTCTGGCAGGGTCCAGACCTGCTGAGCGAACACAGCTCATCCCGGAGAGGCATGGGGGCCCCTGCTGTAGTGACAAGCACAAGCAGCAGCCCAGGTACCCACATCTACCCCTTACACCCCAAGACCTCACTCTTGGGGTGGTTCAGTGGGTTAAGCCTCTGCCTTTGGCTTGGGTCATGATCTCAGGGTCCTGGGATTGAGCCTCACATCGGCTCTCTGCTCAGCAGGGAGCTTGCTTCCCCCCGCCCCTCCTGCCTCTCTGCCTGCTTGTGATCTGTCAAATAAAAAAAAAAAAAAAGACCTCACTCTCATTCCCTGAGGACTGTGTGGTTGCTGGCATCTCGTTCTGTGCATCTACCCAGCAAAATGCGCTGGCCCAAGGCTCAATTCTGAACCCATGGCTGGAGAGCTGCTTCCTGTCCCGAGGACATGGTGGGAGCCTGCTTTTGGCGCAGTCTCCCCTGACAGCCTGGTTAATGTCCATGGGTCCTACGTGAAGGGCTGTGCAAGCCAACCAGAGACCTCGGCCTTGCCAGGGCTGTCTCCTCGTGTAAACATGTGCTCTTAACACTAACCATGTCTCGATCCGGCCTCACTGGCTCACCACAGCCACTACTACTCAGAGCGGCTGCCAGGGTCACCGGGCGGAAGGCAACTTCCAGCAAGGCCACAAGAAAAGAGCAGCTTAGAAAAGGTCAATCAGTATGACCGACTCTGGATTCCGCCTCCTCACAGCTGCCAGCACTCTGAAGAGAGTGAAGGGGCGGGAAGCGCCAGGAGCAGGACAAAGGGCCGTCTTCCCAGATGCGGGCAGGAGACAGCAGCTCCGACAGGCTGGAGGGCTGCCTGCGTGGGGGCCTAGAGTTGGGCGCCTGGCCCAGCTGTGGCTGCAGCTGGTGGGCACAGGGAATGGGGTGAGGCCAGCACAGAACCTAGTGCAGAGCCTGCTGCTGCCAAGCTGAGGGTGGAGAAGAGGGCGAGGAAAAGGATAAAGACCAACCAGCGCCCCCTTAGCCCAGCAGGGACACGGCCCTAAGCCTTCAGAACCAAAATGCAAGACCTCGTGCTCAGGTCACCTGAGCTGTATCTCCAGGGGCTTGCATGGTGCAGATGGTAACACTTTCTATTTAAAACAAAATCAGGGGGCGCCGGGGTGGCTCAGTCCATGGACTGTCTGCCTCCGGCTCAGGTCATGATCCCAGGGTCCTGGGATAGAGCCCTGAGTTGGGTCCCCGCTTGGTGGAAAGTCTGCTTCTCCCCCTCTCTCAAATAAATAAAATCTTAAAAAATAAATAAAATAAAAACAAAATCAGCTTCCTAAGGCTCTCTGACCCAAAGCAAATCCTGGGGGTGAGATCATAGTCTGGGCAACTAGCGTCCTTGACAACAGTCAATCCTAACAAAGAAGTCTGACTCGTCTTCCTGTCTTCTAGCTTCTGGCACACCCCGCTCTGCAGTTCCCCAACAAAACAAGAGGCATGGCCGTGCCCACAGTGGGTCCAGCTTGAAATAACGTTCTCAGGTCTTTAACCACCCAGCCTTCCCCTTGAGCTGCTCTAGTCTGCTCCAGGTTTGTGCCACACTGAAGCCAACATTTCCCGCGGCGGCTTCGCTTTCCTCTGGGGCAGGTGAGTTTCCATCTCCAAAGGGATTCAGAGCTTTCAGATACATCTCATGTCTAAATCACATTTATTGCTCATTTTTTTCACTGTTTTTGAGACTTCTATTACTGATACTATGATAGGAATATGAGACAGTCACTAAGAAAAAACTTAAAAAGGAAATTGGGGGAGGGATGCCTGGCTGGCTCAGACAGTTGAGCGTCTGCCTTCAGCTCAGGTCATGATCGCCAGGTCCTGGGATTGAGCCCATCAGGCTCCCAGCTCAACAAGAAGTTTGTTTCTCCCTCTTCCCTGGCTTATGCTCTAATGAATAAAATCTTAAAAAAAAAAAAAGGAAATTGGGGGCACCGGGCTGGCTCAGTCTGTAGAGTACATGACTCTTAATCTCAGGATCATGAGTCTGAGCCCCACATTCGGCACAAAGCTTACTTCAAAATAAAAGGAAATTGATTTAAATATAACCTATAGCATCTAAAAATGTCAGATTTAGAAAGTGTTTCTAACACTCCCTTAACTGGCCTCAAACACACCCGAGCTGCCAGAAGTCAGGGGACACCCGACAGGACAGGATCGAGCGACAAGGCCCCTAGCAGGGCACTGGGACCAGATGTGAGTGACAGCGTGTAAAATAATGGGCACAGTCTCCAGCATCTTTGCCTTTTAATATAAGATTTGTTTTCATCATTTCTGAGTGTAACACATTTCTTCTAAAAATAGAGCTCTTTGCTTGTTCTGAAACTTAACTTCCACTTGGAGGTGACAGGGCATAAGGCTGACTGTAGTCGTGGGGGGACGCGGGTTCCTGGTCACAGACTCTTCACGGGACTCTGGATGCGCACGGCGAGGAGTCGTCCACTTCAAATCCATGGTACTGAAGAAACACGACAGAAAGTTCCAAGCTCCCATCCACGCCTGGCGTGGACCCACCTGAGCACGGCTCCCCTGGGCCACGGGACCAGATGGCAGCAGCCCCTCCCCCAGGAGGGGTGGACAGAAGGATCCTGCACACGTCCACCAGAAGAGGGCAGGGTCCCCTCCGAGCACACCGGTTAAGAATGGCAAGTGCACAAACACACAAGACATAGGGACACAGGGCTAAGGATGTGACACTCCTGCCCTGGGCCAATGCAGACCTGGATTTAATATCATGGAACTTGCTGGGGTTTTCTCACAATACAGATGAAGAGTGAGAATCTCCCCTTGCCCCCAAGAAGAGCCTGGTTAGCTCCTGAATCCAAAGATGCCCTTGATGTATCCAGTGAGGCCACTCTTGGTCTTCTGCTCCAACTTGTCCTCAAGAGGTGGGAATGCCACATGGTTGAGGGCCAGGTCAAAGAACAAAGGCTTGCAAGGAATGGGCTGGAATCCCGGTGGGAAGTGCACGAGGTTGGCTTGCTTGGTGACGAGGGAAGGGTCCAGGCAGAATGTCTCAAACCGTTCGACCAGAGGCTGGGAGTCAAACCAAAGGGAGGAACCCAGGTGTTAATCACAGACCACAGCGGAACATTCACTACGTGCTGAGCACACAGTTCAGAGCCTACGTGGGCTACCTCGCTTCATCCCCACGAATCTGCTACAAGGGTTCTGTCACATCCCCATCTCCTAGCTGAGAGTCACTGAAACCTAGAGGTTGGGAGAGGCACGGGCCGGGACTGGAGCACGGGCATAGTGGATCTGCCTGCCAAGTTCCTAGCCAGCTGCGCTGCACAGCACACGTTCCTAACCTTATCTGGGGTCATCTGGCTGACATGAACAGACCTTATACAGGCAGCTGCGAGGTCTCTGAGCAAAAGAAGGGTGTCTGCTTAGAAATGAAGGGTTCTTGGGCACCTGGGTGGCTCAGTGGGTTAAAGCCTCTGCCTTCAGCTCAGGTCATGATCTCAGGGTCCTGGGATCAAGCCCCGCATTGGGCTCTCTGCCCAGCAGAAAGCCTGTTTCCCCTTCTTTCTCTGCCTGCCTCTCTGCCTACTTGTGATCTTTCTGTCAAATAAATAAAATCTTAAATTAAAAAAAAAAAAAAAAAAAAGGAAAAGAAATGAAGGGCTCTCTGTTCAACTGAGCACACATTTCTAGTGAGTTAACGAATTCTATTCTTCATTCCTCAAAAGCCACAGCCCAAACATACCTTGTTGTCCTTGACTTGGGAGGAAATCTCTGTTTGGTGGGAGTCACTTGCATCTGAAAGTTGCACAGGGATTCAGTAAGAACAGGGAAAAAACATGCTACAGTCACAAATGACACATGTCACACGTGTGGGTTCTAAATCCCAAGAGCAAAAGCAGCAACATGTGGGCAAGTCAGCCCTTTCCTTCCTGGGCCAACGTCTGCTAAGCAGTACAGTAAAATAGACGCTAAACCCTAGAAGCAAGGTTGTCACGCCAGCGGAGCCCCAATGGTTGTAAGAAAAATATGTTAGGGAAAGGGACAACGAACTGGTTCTCTAAATGCTTCCACACAGGGGTGCCCAGGTGGCTCTGCTGGTCAAGCATCTGCCTTCGGCTCGGGTCATGATGTCCCAGGATCGAGCCCCACATCGGGCTCCCCGCTCAGTGGGGAGTCTGCTTCTCCCTCTAACCCTCTCCTGCTCACGTACTCGCTCTCCATTCTTGGTCTCTCTCTCAAATAAATAAAATCTTAAAAAATAAATAAATAAATTCTCCCACACAGCTTGGTGCCTTCATGTGGCAGAAATAATGGCAGAAAGAAATAAAAATCGTACACATTATGGGACTGGGGTAGGGGTGGGACAGAGGAGGGAGGGCCGAAAGGAAATCTGGGAGCACAGTCAGCACAGAACGCGCAAGTGGCTCACCCAGGATCGCCGCTGCCTGCAGCGAACACTTCTCTGACCTCACTTGCGTGATGAGCTCTTGCACGTCGGGCAGGTCCTGTAACGGTTCAGAAAACACGGACTCACCAGCCAGAGCCGGGCCAGACAAGTGCGCCACACTGACCCAAGCTGAGTGATCCCACCCTTATTTTCACAAGATTTTAGACTTTATAAATGGTTTATCGTATTAAAAACAAACAAAAACAAAAACGCTAGCTTGGGGCATCTGGCTAGCTCAGTCAATAAAGCACGTGACTCTTACTCTCAGGGTCCCAAGGTCAAGCCCCAAGGCGGGCAAGGGGCGTACTTAAAAAAACAAAACAAAACAAAACAAGCACTTAAAGCTGTCTTCAGACAGGAAAAGGATGCCTTAGCCCAAGGGATAATGCCGGGAGACAGCAGCGAGGACAGCGACGCGAGTCACGGCTGCTACAACAGGCCCCGCGCTTTCCGAGCAGCTCACGCAGCCGCTAATTCCATTGTCATCATCACCCTGAATGCAGCCGTACTCTGCTTTGCAGAGGAGGAGACTGAAGCATGAAGGGCCCCCAAGGCAGGCTGCAGTCTCTCCCCTGGCAAAATCCAGAAAGATCTGAACCCTCCTGCCCTAAGCTCAGACTTCGGTCAGACAGGGATCTGTACGCGCTTCTTTCCTGACTCCTGGGATATCCATGCACACAGTCTCCCTCCACATGCCGGCGCCGAGGACACCCCGGCATTACGCTGCCACCGGGCTGGTCCCGCACACCCTCGCCTACTCCTTCCCATCTGCACCTTCACTTGAGAACTCCTCCATCCGGCATGCAAGCCTGTGGCTCGACAAAACCTTACGCTGTCTGAGGGCAGAAGCCTGGTGTGTTCATTGCCCTGGAACCCAGCACTGCTCTGAGGGAACAAGCGAACGCCCAGAGAGCCGCGGCTCCCTCACTGGCCTGACCAGGGCAATCCCAGCTCGCCTTTTTTAAACAGTCTCCACTAATAAATGCACATGCCCGGATTCTGTGGGCCGGCTGGGGCTCTGATCACAACACCACTGCAGCAGTCCGCAGCTTAAGAAGCCAGGGGTCATTCAACAAGCAGGAACACTAAACCACCAGGTACTTCGATCAGCAGGTAAGCTCTGAGGTACACCCAAACTGCCCTGGGGGAGGGGTGCTAAAATGCAGATTTTGACTCAGCAGGCCTGGAGTAGGGCCTCAGAGTCTGCATTTCTAGCAAGTTCCCAAATGCTGGTGATGGTACAGGTACACTTTGTGGAGAAAAGCTTCATCAGTGGTTCTCAACTCAGCTGCACAGCACAATCACTGAGATTTACAAAATCCCAGTGTGCACCCCAGACCCCGCAGGGATTAGAACCAGAATCTCGAGGGGTGAGACTCAGACAGTCCTGTTTTAAAAATCCCATGTGAGGGGCGCCTGGGTGGCTCCGTTAGTTAACTGCCTTTGGCTCAGGTCATGGTCCCAGGGTCCTGGGATGGAGCCCCGCATCAACAGAGGGCCTGCTACCCCCTCTCTCTGCTGCTCTACCTATGTTCTTAATTTCTCTGTCAAATAAATAAATGAATACCTAAAAAAAAAAAATCTTCCCAGGTGACTGTAACATGCAGCTGAATCTGAAAACAATACTTCACATTTATTTTAACCCAAGGAATGGCTTTCCTTCTTAGTACCCGCGTCCAATCGCAGGCCTGGAGTGTGGCAGGGAGTTAGAGCACAGAGCTCTCAGGCTCTCAGGGCCGCCCCACACCCGCAGCTGGCCAGGGAGGACGGGCCTCACCACGCAGCCTCCCTGGGCTTGGAGGCAAGGAGCAGCGGCGCACCTTTAAGCTGTTCCTGAAGGCCCCGGCGTCAGAATGTACTTCGTTTGCATACTTCAGGACTCGGTCGTACAGGACAAGGGCTTCACTCCACTTCTTCACCAGCACGTAGGACTGAGCAATGAAAAAACACCTGGCAGGGAAGGGAAAGAGCCAGAGTATTCTAGAATAACAATTACCCAAGATTGAGACTTTCCTTGAAGTGCAGGCTCAATTTTAGATCTGGAAACAGGCTTCTTAAACCTTCTTAAACCTCAGGATTGCTGCGGGGAAGACCCTGACATTCCCCATGCCCCAGGTTACCAGGCGACCCGCCACTCTTCCCTGCACTGTGCATGTCCCACATGGTGACAGACCCTCTGTCTTCTCCTTCCTTTCTGACTCTGCGGTTCCGCAGAGGAACGCTGCGTGGCCCGAGTACGAATCCCACCCACTGCCCACGCGTCCGGCCAGCTCGCCCCATCCCTGCCCACTTCTTTTTCAAAAACCCAACCCAAGAACCCACTTCCTAATGGAAACTATTCCACTGGCGTCAACAGAGCCTCAGGGCTGCTGGTCCTTGGCAGGCCACGGGCCAGGAGGAGAGCTAACAAGTGCGACGATGGGGCATGCTGGAGAGTCAGAGTGCCGGGGTGTGAGGGCCGAGGGGCGGGGGTTACACTCCCGGCTCTATTCTGCCCACACCCTTCTCTTGCTCCTCACAGCCTACCTCCAACTTACAAATAACACGACTCATTTAAGAACAAAAAACAAAAAATGGAGGGTTAGCTTTCTCCTAATTCAGTTCAGGTTGTACTCTGGTTCTGTCAAGGAACACCTTTTCCTATACTTGTTCCTTCTCCGCTGGAGGAAGGAGGGAAGAGGAGGGAGCTGACCTTTAACTTGTGTTCCCCAACCTCCCCCGCCCTATCCAAGGAGCAAATGACGTACACTGGAAACTCCCAGCCAGTACCTTCAGCAAAGACGCCCCCCGAACATGCTGGGCCGACTGTTCTGACCACAGGCAAGGTAATCAGACAGCCAAGCCAACAACCCAGTCTTCTGGAGTCTGGCCCATGCCCCAAGGCTTACAGAGCCAGCGGGCAGCCCAGGAGAGCCCCATCTGCATCATGGGACCTTACCTATAAGCCTTAAACACCAGCGTCTTGAGGCCTATCTCTTTCTGGAAGGCTCGGTCCTCCTCTAAGCCAGGAAGCTGGAGCAATTCCACCAGATTCTGCACGAGAGATGCAACAAGGAAACTCATGAAGAGCAGGGTGCAGACTGGGTTTCTGAAAGGAGACCTTGTAAAAACACACATGGGCAAAAAGGCCAAGCCAGAAGTAACGGGAAAGTCTGTGAGGAGCGGCTTGGCAGCAGCCACACCTGGTGTCACCGCCACCCCCTCTCAGCTCCTAAAAGCCTGTCTGTCCTTTCCGTCTGGCTCACACCTCACCTCCTTCCGAGATTTCTCAGACCAAGTCAGCTAGTGGGCATCTCCTGGTCTGATCTGTCAAGACTGGCGCTCCGGCTGGCATCTCCCCTAGAGGCCTGGATGGTGCATGGACACGTCCCTCAATCTTACTCACTGACCAACTCCCAGCGGGCCAAGACTGTGGCCTCAGGAAGTGCCCCAGGAGAGAGGACCTTGCACAGCTGAAGTGCTCAGTGGACCCCGAGGTCACTGGTCTCTACGCATCAACACGCCGAGGCTGAACGAGAACCAGGCCTCTCCTCCTGAGCCACCAAAAGCTGCTGCTGGTCCCAGCCCTTCGCTACGCAGAGCTAGGTCATTCTGTAGCCAATACATGCAAAGGACAGGATCCGGCGGCCCAGTCCTCAAGGGTCACCTGTAGAATGATGTCATAGAGCCGGATGAGGTCCTGGGGCCGTGGGGAGCGCTTGCTGTCATCTTCCGGCTGCGACTGCAGTGCCTTCTGCAGCCCCTTGGCCATGTTCTCGTTCCGCCTGACGGCTGTTGACAACTTGATGTAAGTCAGGTAGCTGGAATGTACCACACGTCAGCTCAGGTTATGCTCAGGGAAGCTGGCGTTCTGAGAAGAGCACTGGGCCACAAGCTGGGACTAACCTAGGGGAAGGGCGTGGGGGCGAGGGCGTGTCACTCAGCGGGCCATGTGACCGGGGCCGCAAGCTCAAGGGGGCCCTCAATTTTGGCAATTCGCCGGCAGGTCTGCAGGGGCCAGGATGACACCTTATGACGAAATCTGATTTCAGTTTGAATTATATCCTCTGTTTGTCTTAAAGAGCCAGGAAGCTACTGACTTCAGAGGTCACAGTCCTTGAGATGATCCATGGATGGCAAGCCATTCCGGGAACAAGGATCAGTTAACAGCCTGGCCCACATTACAAGACGCAGCGCTCACACAACAGCTGCTCCTACTCATCTGAGGACCTTCTCTTCTCAGAAGACACTAAGGAATGGGTTTCGTTGGAGGGTTCTGCGTACCGAGCACCTGCACATACCGGAGACTATGCCTGCTTATTTTATTTTATTTTTTTAAGATTTTACTTATTTACTTGATAGACAGAAATCACAAGTAGGCAGAGAGGCAGGCACAGAGAGAGGAGGAAGAGAGCCGGATGTGGGGCTCGATCCCAGGATTCCGGGATCATGACCGGAGCCGAAGGGAGAGGCTTTAATCCACTGAGCCACCCAGGCACCCCTATGCCTGCTTATTTTAACTGTACTACCTGCAAAATCTCTTTTAATATCTGGGGACAAGAATACAGTAACTGAAAAGTCTGTTTAAAAAGGATTTGTGGGTGGAGGGCTAGTATTTAGGGCTCGAGATCTCCATTCTTCTCTGGTAGAAGAGTAGAGGCACCCTTGGGAGAGACACAGCCTGGGGACAGCTATGTATGCATAGTTGACGTCAGGGCTCCATAGTGAACACTGGGGATTAAGAGACTGTCAAGTCCTAGGTTCTGGCCCCCTAGCCTTCTCCTACTCGGCTTCTAGAACAAGAGCTGCTGGTACATTCTGGGGATCTGACTTGCCCACAAAAGGGCCCTCCAAGATTCTGGAGTCAGGCTCCTGGGTAGAAGGGCAGAAGAAGAACACCCCCAGTGAAGCCCCCAGCCGATAAGCCCTGCCCACAAGGGCAGAGTTCCCGCCACACAAGCCATATGCTTTAACAGGAGATGTCGAAGAATCACCAGTTAAAAAATATCTAACAAGACAGAAGAGACCAAAATCGAGGGTAGGGTGGGGGGAAAGCAACTTGGGAGAATCAGACTTTGCAAGAAGAAGAAGATTTCAGAAAACTATTATTAACTTCAGAGAGGGACTTTCTGGTCATAAGCTGAGAATGAGAAACTTTTACAAAATCAATATTTAGGCGTGACTGGGTTGTTCAGTCGGTTAAGTGTCTGCCTTTGGGTCAGGTCATGATCCCAGGGTGCTGGGATCCAGCCCTGAGTCAAGCTCCCTGTTCAGTGGAGGCTCTGCTCCTCCCTCTGCCCCTCTAACCCATCCCTGTCTACACTCTCTCTCTCTAATAAATAAAATCTTAAAAAGAAAATCAATATTCAAAGGACACGCACAAGCCCTCAGAAATTAAAATAGTGCATGAAATGAAAAGGCCTATAAGGAAGTCAGCTGGGAGGTCGGGAAGAGTCAGGGCGGGGAGTGGGTGCAGAGCAGGAGAGAGGGCTGTCCCGGGAAGGGGTACAAAATACCTAAATCCAAAAATCAGTAAGGAGGAACACACACACGTCATGTGGACACAAAGGTAAATACCAGGAAAATTTGTTTAAAGAAATAAAAGTGGCTGCTTTGGAGAAATGGGAGAGAAAGGTCAGGAGATGGGTTTTCCTGAAGCTCTTCAGAAAAAGGAGATTCTCCAAATATTATTTAGAGCAGTAGAGGAATGTAGATGCCTCTTTGGAAAGTTTTATTAAAATCCAAGAGCGACCTGATTCCTGCTGTCAAACTGTCAAAGCTGGGCTCCAGTTCCTTTTTTTTTTTTTTTTTTTTTTTTTAAGATTTTTAAAATTTACTTATTTGACAGAGAGAGAGCTGAGTACAAGCGCAAAAGCAGGCAGAGTAGCAGGCAGAGGGAAAGGGAGAAGCAGGCTCCCCGTTGAGTAGACAGCCTGATGCGGGGATCAATGCTAGGACCCCGGGACCATGACCTGAGCCGAAGGCAGGTAATTGAACTGACTGACCCCTCAGGCACCCCTGGGCTCCAGGTCCTGGTCGAAACCCACGATGCTGATTCCAGCTAGATGTGAAGATGGGAGTATGAAGCCAAGGGTATGGGGGCAGCACAGTGTGAAGGTTTTCTGAGCCCTGTTAAAACTCTCAGGGTCTTTTCAAGGTTAGGAAGTTGGATCAACTCCTGATTCAGACTCTGTGGCTGTTGACAATAAACATGTCCCTTACCCTCCTGGGCTCCGCTTTCTCACAGGACTGCTGAAGACTAGAGAGCAAACGGCTGTTGTTGCTCCATACCCCTCGATAACGCTGGCACTCCATCTGACGTTCGCTAATACTGAATTCCCTAATCTAGATCAAGGAGATCAAGATACAGGGAGGTGTTTTTACCAAAAAGGGAGGGGTTAGGGGAATGGCTGAAAATAGTGCCAGGTTCATGAAAAAAAGTTACGACCAGTAAGTAAGCAATGAAGACTTCAAGGTCACATGGGGTAGAGCATCTAATGAGAAGTGTAGTTTTCCCAAGTCAGTTGATCCTTCTCTCCACAAAGTCCCCAAACTGTCACTTTTCCTTCCCTCCCCTCTTCTTCAGGGTGAACAGAATGACCCACACTCTAAAACAAAAGTAAACTTGACAAGGTGATTTAAAAATGTGTATGAGGGTGCCTGGGTGGCTCAGTGGGTTAAGCCGCTGCCTTCGGCTCAGGTCATGATCTCAGAGTCCTGGGATCGAGTCCCGCATCGGGCTCTCTGCTCAGCAGGGAGCCTGCTTCCTCCTCTCTGTCTCTGCCTGCCTCTCTGCCTACTTGTGATCTCTCTCTGTCAAATAAATAAATAAAATCTTTAAAAAAAAAAAAAAAATGTGTATGAAAGAGCAAAGGGACAGAAAGAGTTCAGCTGTGCCTGAGGAAAAACCTGCTGGGGGATGAGCTCCACCAGCCACCAGGACTCGAGGCACAGGCACTTGCTGTGCTGGTGCCAGTACGGAAGGTGGATCCGCAGAGCAGAAGAGCGTCCAGAGAAGAGCACGCGAGGAGAAAGCGGGCCGCGCGCCGGATGGAGCCGGCGGACAGGCCGATGTGTCCGTCAACTGCCCCGGAGCCATCCACAGCCTCGTGGAGAAAACGTGAAGCAGATCCTTATACCACGCTCAAAAACAAACTCCAGATAGAATCAAACTGGTGTCGAAACAGAACTTAAATGCAGAAGGGACGGGACGCAAGCAAACATCTGGAACACAGAGGAGAGAGACTTTCGGAGCCCGGCACGGGGGGCCGTTACCTCTAGGAAGAGAAAGAGGAACCACCAGTGTGGGGCCACAGGCGGCGTCAAAGTCACCAGCCGCATTCTCACTCTTAATGTACAAAATTTAAAATTACGCGTAAAATCTTATGTGTATAATAACATGTAAACGCAATAAACGCAGTAACATACAAATAACATACAAACACGTACTCCTGTACGATAAAACATACATATATACATTAGCATTTGCTATACAATAAATCAGAAATTAAAACTATGCTAACGTTATACACATTCTTTCATCTGAAGGATCTATTTTACTACTGTGTTAAAAATTTAAAAATTAAAAGCCTTACCTGTGCAGGTACTGAAGATTAGATACCTTCCCCGACTCCCCTTCAAGGGTGTAATCTCTCTGTTTCTGTGGAAAGCAATCAAGGCAGAGATAAAACAGATGATCCTATCCTTGGCTCTGACCACCTCATGCCATGGTGTGGTCCCCAAAGTGCCTGGGAACACAGGCACAGGCTCTAGTAAATTACGGGTCCTAAAATATCAAAGATCTCCTGGGCATATTCTAGAACAAGGCCACTCACTTGTCACCGGCATCTAAAAACTGGACTTAAGCAGGAGAGTTCAGAGTAATGGCCAGTCAGGCTCCCTGTCCACTGCTCCCATGTCCAGACCCAAAGCAGGAAGGCCAGACAGTCCAGGCCCGTGGCACCATTTTGGGGGTTGTGCCTTAGACCTACATCCAACCCCTCAGGCTGTCAGCTCAGCCTTCTGTGGCTGGCCGAACAATGGCTCTCAAAGATGCACAGGTCCTAATCCCAGGCGCCGTGAAGGTGTTACCTCACACGTAGGAGACGGGATTATCCTGGATTATCAAGGTGGGATCAGCATAATCACAGGTTTCTTCTAAGAAGGAGAGAGCAGGGCCAGTGACAGAGAGAAGGCATGGGGACTGAAGCAGAGGTCGGAGAGGAGTGACGGGCTAAGCTGCTGGCTGTGATCACGGAGAAGGGGGCCACAGGGCAAGAAGTACAGGTGGCCTCCAGAAGTTGGAAAACGCATTCTCTGGAACGCTAGAAATGGACTCTTCCCTTAGGACTTCCAAAGGAAGGGCACCGGGGTAGTTATGCTGACTAAGCATCTGACTCTTCGTTTTGACTCAGGTCCTGATTGCAGGGCGGTGGGGTCCAGCCGCGGGTCAGGCTCCACGCTTAGCACGGAGTCGGCCGGAGTCCTTCCCCTCCCTGCACCCCCCAACTCTGCCTAAAATAAGTGAAATCGTAAAAAAGACAAAAAACAAAAAACCCTTCCAAAGGAATGCAACCCTATGAACCCTTTTAGATTAACAACCACCCAAAGCTGTGAGAGAAGAGATCTGTGTTATTTTAAGCCACTACGTTTGTGGTCATGTTCTAGCAGCCACCGGGGAAACCTCGACACCTTGATATCACCATCTTCATTACACTCTGTGAGGGGTCCCTGCAACTGCTGTTGAGTTCAAGGTGAGTGATGGAGGGCAGGGCTCGTGCGGACCTGTTATGTGGGTGAAGGGAAGTGAGATATACAAAGGCAGCTTGACGGGAAAAGGGAATGGGATGACAGCTTAACAAATACTTAGTGAACGTTTTATACTCAAAGCACCAGGGACAGATGCTAAAGTAAATAGCTGCTTTTAATACGCTTATAATTGTGGGGAAAAAAAACCCAGAAAAATAAATATAAAACAATATACAAAATGTTAAAAAGCAATTCTTGATTAACTACCGAACAAAAATTACAGCCACAAGTACCAGATATTTAGAACACGGGGAGCTGCTGGGCTAGGATGGTGCTGGCAGGCTTCTGAGAGATGAACTATGAGCTGGACACTGAACACCAGACGGCGTCTGGACAGGTGACGAGGGAGACGAAGGACAGTCAGGTGCGAGGGGAAAGGAGAACAGTGCAGGAGAGCACCGGGGTGGGGAAGGCACACTCACAGGAGGGTGAGTACCGCAGCCGGAGCCGGAGGACCCAGCGGGGAGCAGGAAAGTATGATCTGGAAACACACACCAGTTCACAGAGTTGGAACTGCACTTGCTAAATCAATGGGCTCTTGAGCAGGGTGTACACAACCCAAAGAGTGTGGTGTAAGAGGAAAATTAGAGCTGCTGCTTCTTTTTTTTTTTTTGAAGATTTTATTTATTTATTTGACAGAGAGAGAGATCACAAGTAGGCAGAGAGAGAGAGTGGGGGGAAGCAGGCTCCCTGCCGAGCAGAGAGCACAATTCAGGGCTCAATTCCAGGACCCTGAGACCGTGACCTGAGCTGAAGGCAGAGGCTTAACCTGCTGAGCCACCCAGGTGCCCTGAAAATTAGAACTTCTATTTTTCTCATTTCTTACAAATAAACACGTCAGGAATACAGGCTCAATTTTACTTATGGGCTGCAATATCAGGAAAGTTTGGAGCCCCCTGCTCTAGACCTGGGAGATGGGATCTAGAAAGGTCCCCTGTTTGCTGCTGGCAGGAAAGACCTGGAGAACTGAACCCAGACCAAGATGGGAAAAGCTGTCAGACCTCTGTGGCAGTCCAGGAATAGGACAAAAGGCTAATCAGAAAC
This sequence comes from Mustela nigripes, assembly GCF_022355385.1. Classification (NCBI taxonomy): domain Eukaryota; kingdom Metazoa; phylum Chordata; class Mammalia; order Carnivora; family Mustelidae; genus Mustela; species Mustela nigripes. The sequence goes on along the minus strand of NC_081572.1, from coordinate 5,152,437 downwards.
AGGGCAGGGGTGAGGGATGGAAAAATGGCGAGAAGTCAAAGGGAGAGCTAGTAAGGTTCTGGTGACAGGGAAGAAAGAGACAAAGACAGTCCTGAGGTTTTCAGCCTAGATGCCTAATGGATCACAGTGACATCAGAGAAAGGGAGCACTCGAAAAATCCACCTGGAGCCATGAATTTGTGACTAAAGGCTTAACGGGGAATAAATGAACCCATTAGGAAGAACAGGATGGAGAGAAAATTCCTCAACCCGATGGAGTTCAGAGGCTTCTGTCGTTTGTCAGCCCATCACCAAATCTAAAAATACTGTGGCTACGAGTCTGTGCACTCAAGACCACTGCCCGCCCATCCCCCCATCCCCACCCGAACAAGGCACACAGACTGAGAGGACCTCAGCCCAGAGCAGGAGCCAGTGGCCCAGCTGATAGTCCCACCTGATCCGGCTTGAGCTCTTCCCGAACGGCCTGGATGGCGTCCCGACACTCACTGAGCATGGATTCAAACAGACGCTCCTTGGTTTCTTCACTTTCAGCCTAAACAAAGGCAGTAAAAAAAAGTTTTCCTCTGAATAAGGCAGAGTGGTCCAACGGGAGGGGGCACAACCCTGCTGTGACTCCCCCCCATTATACACACACACATCCAGCCAGGACACCCCAAAGCAGAGATCGTTTCAACTGTCACGAGTCTCCACCACATTAAGACTTTTCTTATAGTCTTATTCATTATTCATATAGAAATGGAATGGTACGTACACACACACACACACACACACACACGAAGTGAATGCACTGAAAAGATCTGTGTAACTGATCTGAAACAACCAAACAACAGATGCTTTACATTCTTTCCCATCACAGAACTTTCTACTTCTTTCCTCCACCAATTCCACCTCTGCTCAGGACCTGCCCCTGACATCCCTGAAACACCACATTGGAGAACAAATGGTCCCAAGCTCTGCTGTGTGCCAGCAGGGATACCCGCATGAACGTAACCCCAAAGACTTGCAGACCTTGGATTTCTTTTAGGTCCAAGCAAGTGAGGAATGTCCCTAACCAATACCAAGCCAAACATTTATTTCTCCTAAGGATCACAGGAAGATCCCTTCTCCACAGAAATCGTGCACTTGGGATAGTCCCTGTGGCTATGCTGTGGTTGACAGTCTTTGCACAAGGTCAAGGGCGTTTGCCCCTCTGCTGGCCTGCTGGGATAAGGGAAAAGTGATTCATTGACAGAGCACCTGCCAAACCACATTACCATTCTAAAGAATCCGACTGAGCTGGTAGGAGTGGTCAGAGGCAAAAAAGAGATGAACTTGTGCTGCCGGCAGACCCACTGTAGCAGGAAAACATCAGCACTCCATTATTATATTTGACTTTCCACGGAAACATCCAAACTAATCTCTTGACATTCAACTGACCTCTAAGACAGCCCAAAAGAAAACCCATTACGGCCCACTCCTTTAGGAGGCTGGTAGAGGCTTAAAAAAAAAACCTTTTCTTCTCTTAAGAACGCTAACATTTTTCCTAGTTTACAGTGTAGGGGGAAAAAAACTTCCTTGTAAGTTATGCAATCTAAATCAAACATACTTTTCTACTTATATTGCCTTTCCCGTTGCTCACTAACTTAGGAAAAAGTCAGGGGCGCAGTCATTCTATAAATCTCTCAAGGCAAACACAGCCACTATTAATTTACTGAAACCTAAACAGCATTGTCCAACAGAACTTTCTGTGATGGGGTGCCTGCCTGCCTCAATCCAGGGACACATGTGAATCTCCATCTCCAGGTTGTGAGTTCGAGCCCTGTGCTAGATGTAATTACTTAAAAATAAAATCTTTATTCGGAAAAAAAAAAAAAGAACCTTCTGTGCTAATGGAAACACTCTTTTTTGCTGTCCTGTCCTGCACAGCAGTCTTCTGCCACATGTGGCTACTGAGCATTTGAAATTTTCATTAATTTAAGCGTAAATAGCCAGAGATGTTCAAGTGTCTCGTGTACTCAACAGCGCAGAGAAACACTTCACACAAAACACTGCTAAGGAGCACGTCAAGGTAGCAAGACTCTTTGTAATAACGGAATCAAACCTGCGGGCCAAACGTCTGAAGGACAAATCCTGTGGACCAACCAGGGCAGCCATGGAACAGCTAACAGCCGGAATCGGATCTGTGAGCAGACTCGGCAGCAGGTGTGCGCGTGGGGGCACGGGCACATACACACACGCGCATGCTCAAGCGTGCCCCCCCCATGCATGGGGGCACAGGCGCACACACACGCATGTGCAAGCACGCACACACGGGCACACACAGAGCCACGCTGTCAGCAGGCAGTTCTGGTATCTGGCAAATATGCCACCAACACCATTTCAAGAGGGGAGTGGTTCGATGTTTGGGGTTAATGGGTATATAAAGTAACAGAAAAGTGAACTTCATTTCGCCAGCTACCCACGATTTGTGTGCTTTCCTGTAGAGAAAATGCAGCTCAAATAAAAAAACAAAACTGAAACGATGCAAAACGCTAACTCTCTTTACTGCCATGTATTATGCTCGCTCCCTCGGAATAAGGACACCTCTGCATCAAGGGGCAAGAGGCTTTCCTGGGGCTCCCACAGAAGTCTGAGTTCCACCGGGAACCTCACAGAAGACTGAGCCACACGGCAGGTAAAAGCCCATCGGAAGGGGAGAGCTTCAGTCACTTGGGTTTTCTGCCGCCCACACTGCCAGTGACTCAGAGGTCACTAGGACCTGCAGCAGGTCCTAGCTCTGCAGCAGAGCTTCTCAGGGTTCTCCCTGGGCTGGGCACAGTGTCTCCAAACAGGAAGCCTGAAATGTACTTTGCTACTTTCACTCGTATTTACATACCTATCTTGGAGGCTAAAATCATCCTGAAAAGGCAGCAAACCAGGAACGCCGCTCTACGTGCAGAGGCAGGACTCCGCAGCATCTACACGCAGACCTCCCAAGTCAGCCCCGGAGCCAACAAGAACGAGCTCCCAAACCCACGCGGCAAACTCCCTGCACAGGAATTTGTGGTCTGCCTGCACCTTTTTCCAGGTGCGTCTGTGAAACAGAGAAATCTTCAGTCCAGAACTAATGTGTTACTTGGACAGGCCTAATAATTAAAAACAAATCCTAGATCCGTTTTTATGAAACTTGGAACACCCCAGGATGTGCTTTTCCACAGCCTTAAGATGAGTCTCAAGGACCGGTACAGAGGAAAACCAGCTGCCGTGGGTCCTGAGGTAAAGACCCCTGCCTTTCAGAAGTTTCTGGTCTCCTGATCAGAGACCAGAAATTTTGCAACTGGATTTGAAGACTGTTTTCACTTGTCTACAAAGCCTGCTGGAAGGTGGCAGTGTGACTAAGAGACAGACGAGGCGAGTCTGACCACATTCTCCACCACACCCATAGGAGAACCAAGGGAGTGGGAACCAAGCCTTCCCCAGGCCCCTAAGTTCCAGGAAACAACACATGGATATCTGGTAAAGGAGAATACAAACCTCACTTAAGAACAGTTTTGTTTTTTTTTGTTTTTTTTTTTTTTTTTGCTTGTGTTCGTTTTTGTTTTATAGAGAAGGACAGATGGTCTCCCTTTCACTCACACACTGAAGTATTAGCCATGACCCAAGGATAAGACTCATCAAATGTGCCGTTCCTCTGAAAGCTCTGCCTGACAACATCCCGCAGAGCTGCCGCCAGTGACAAGGCAGGTAGAATCAAGCATTAATAGAGCAAAACAGAAACAAATTATCAAGTAAAGCAATTATTTAGCCCACAAAGACATAAAACCTGGCTCAGGAGACCAGAAATTTTGCAACTGGATTTTGGCAGCTGATTAAATCCCTGCTGCAGTCTTCAGTCTAACACTTTATCTCCCTGAATTATTTCTTCCTTCTATGCTTTTCAGTGAACTGCTGTTCTAGTATTTAAATGTCATGAAACCTCTACAAGCAAGCATAAACTGGGTCTACCAAATTCTTGCATTCCAGTCCCTAGAGGGGGGCAGTACCATCACCAGCCAGTTGAAGGAACATGAAGGGGCGCCTGGCCAGGTCAGTCGGCGGACCATGCGACTCTTGATCTCTTCTTAGCTGTGGGTTGAACCCCATGTTGGGTGTAGAGACAACTTAAAAATAAAATCTTTGGGGCGCCTGGGTGGCTCAGTGGTTTGGGCTGCTGCCTTCGGCTCAGGTCATGATCTCAGGGTCCTGGGATCGAGCCCCACATCGGGCTCTCTGCTCCGCAGGAAGCCTGCTTCCCTCTCTCTCTCTCTCTCTGCCTGCCTCTCTGCCTACTTGTGATCTCTGTCTGTCAAATAAATAAATAAAATTTAAAAAAAAAAATTAAAAAAATAAAATCTTTAAGGAAAAAAAAAGAAACACTGAAACCCAGAGCCCTGCATCTCCAAGGCATAGCTCCTGGTTCCCAGGGTAGGGAACAGCTCCAGACAACGAGAATGGGCAAGGTGGAGAAGACCTGTGTGACATCCAGCCAAATAATCCGGTGGCGGCACCAAGGAGGCACATGGTTCTCCTGGGATTACCCTCCAATGGCCAAAGTGCATTTTCCCTAGTTACTAACCCATGGCTGTTTCAACTCAACAGACAACCAGCTACGGTGCTGGACCTCACATCTAAGGATTTAACTGAACTTTATTTCATCTGTACTTGAATTATTTTATTTACCGGTTAAATTTGCTGTATGTGTGTATAGACAGTGGACACTGAACTATGTCAATGTTAAAACCTTGCTGGGATTCCCTGGCACGAACAATGACACACATTTTGTTTGATCTACATCTTTTACATCTACCACATTATTTAAAGACCTCTGATACTCAGAAGTGACCCTGATGCACCGAAAGATTCTGAACAACCAGAGACCACGGAGGAGTTAACACATCCCACAAACACTGAAATGATTAAAAAAATATTATAAACTTTATGTCAATAAATTCAACAAGGTACATGAAATTAATAAATGCCTTTTAAAAAAAGACACGGGGGGCGCCTGGGTGGCTCAGTGGGTTAAGCATCTGCCTTTAGCTCAGGTCATGATCTCAGGTTCCTGGGATCAAGCCCCGAGTTAGGCTCTCTGCTCAGCAGGGAGCCTGCTTCCCTCTCTCTCTCCGCCTGTCTGTCTGCCTACTTGTGATCTCTCTCGCTGTGTCAAATAAATAAATAAAATCTTAAAAAAAAAAAAAAAAATAAAAAAAAAAAAGATGACCTGGGGCACCTGGGTGGCTCAGTTGTTAAGTGTCTGCCTTTGGCTCAGGTCATGGTCCCAGGGTCCTCAGATAGAGCCCCAGATCAGCTCCCCAGAAGCAGAAAACCTGCTTCTCCCTCTCCCTCTGCCTGTTGCTCCCCCTGCTTGTGCTGTCAAGTGAATAAATAAATAAAATAATAAATCTTTTTTTAAAAAATATTTTATTTGTTTGAAAGATTGCAAGCAGGCAGAGACGCAGGCAGAGAGAGGGGAGGAAGCAGGCTCCCTGCTGAGCAGAGAACACGATGCAGGGCTCAATCCCAGGACCCTGGGATCATGACCTGAGCCAAAGGCAGAGGCTTAACCCACTGAGCCACCCAGGTGCCCCAATAAAAATAATCTTTAAAAAATAAAATGAAATAAATTTTAAAATTAAAAAAAAAATAAGACTCATCCAAATGACACAAAATCAAACAGAAAATCTGAGTAGCTCTTTATCTCATAAAGGAATATTTGTTTAGAACAAGCAAAAACAAATTTTAAAAACCTTCCCGTAAATACCAAATCATTGTTATACACGTGAAACTAATGTTTTATGTCAATTATATCCCCCCCCACCCCCAAAACCACAAAAAACCCTTCCTACAAAGAAAACTCTAGGCTCAATAGTTTCACTGGTAATTACAACGAATAGTTGAGAAAGAAAAAAATACTGGGATTACATAAACTCCTTCAGAAACAAGAGAAGGAAGGAAAATATCTAAACTTGTTTTATGAGGTATATATAGCCCTGATACCAAACCCTGAAAAAAGACATTATAAAACAATGATAAGCCACTTCCTCATGCATATGGATGCAAAATTCTTAAATCTCAGCAAACAAAATCTAGCAATGTATAGAAAGTACAATATACCATAACTAAGTGAGGTTGCCTCAAATACATAAGACTGATTTAACACTGAAAAGTAATCAATGTAATTCACTACTAACAGCCGTCAAATATTCCTCCCTCTTCAGCCTTTACTCTCAAGTTGAAAGAAGGGAAACTGTCCTTACGGCTCCTTCTAAGCCTCTGCTTTCTTACAACCTTCACACACTCCACCGTATCCTGTGCAACAGCAATTAAACACCCGCCACTATTCCTGCTTGCCAAAGCCTTCTAATTTTCTTTCATCTCTTCACAAATATCTGAAAAATACTTAAGATTTGTAGAGCTATTCAAAGCATGGTCCTGGGACCAGCAGAATTAGCATCATTTGGGAGCTTATAAGAGAAGCAAATTCTTGGGCCCCAAAGCACACATACTAAATCAAAATCTCTGGAGAGGTGGGGCCTTGAATATTTTTTTTTAATTATTTTATAATTGGGGCACCTGGGTGGCTCAGTGGGTTAAGCCTCTGCCTTCTGCTCAGGTCATGATCTTGGGGTCCTGGGATCAAGCACCGCATCAAGCTCTCTGCTCAGAGGGGAGCCTGCTTCCCCCTCTCTCTCTGCCCTACTTGTGATCTCTGTCAAATGAATAAATAAGATCTTTTTTAAAAAATTACTTTAATATTCTTTTTTTTTTTTAAAGATTTTATTTATTTATTTGACAGAGAGAGATCACAAGTAGGCAGAGAGGCAGGCAGAGGGAGAGAGAGGAGGAAGCAGGCTCCCTACTGAGCAGAGAGCTCGATGCGGTGCTTGATCCCAGGACCCCAAGATCATGACCTGAGCAGAAGGCAGAGGCTTAACCCACTGAGCCACCCAGGCGCCCCTAAAAAAATTATAATTTTTTCATCAGTGTACTCTTTCCCCATCCCACCCACCCACTTCCCCTGTGGTATATCCTAGATTCTATAAATCATAATCTGTCATATAGTATATTCTTGTAATAACCCTAGGGAAAAGAAAACATTAAGGAAATCATACAGAAAATACATTCACAGCACTATATTATTATTTATCTAAAGAAAATCAACCTGTAAGTGGACCGGCAGAGTTCAAACCTATGTTGTTCAAGAATCAACTCTATTTTTTTTTTTTTTAATCTATTCAATGTTGGAGTAACACTGCTGTTTTGTTTAAGCAGGCTCCATGCCCAACGTGGGGTTTGAGTTCATGACCCTGAGACCAAGAGCTGCACACGCCACCGACTAGGACAGCCAGGTACCACAACACTGCTGTTCTGGTCTTTGCCATTACTACCAAAATCTTGGCCAAACTCAAACTGCTTTAGAAGGAGCAGCTACAGGGTGCCTGGGTGGCTCGGCTGGTTGGGCGTCTAACGCTTGGTTTCATCTCAGGTCATGATCTCAGGGTCCAGGATCCTAACATTAAGCCCTAGTGTCGGGCTCCTCACTAAGTGGGGATTTGGCCTGAGAGTCTCTCTCCCTTGCCCTCTGCCCCTCTCCCCGCAAAGAGCATGCTCACTCTCTTTATTAAATAAATAAATCTTTATTTAAAAAAAAAAAGAGAGCGAGCACAAAAATGACCTAAAGACCCAAAAGTCAACCCTTCAAGTATGCTAACACTCGAATTTGAGGCTAACACTCGACTTTGAGAGTAACCCTTTTTAAAAACATACACAAAGCTCAACTAGTCATCACATTACTGAAATGATCTTCAATTTTAAAAGCAATGGCTGCACATGCAGTTGTAAAATGCTTTTACTTCATCTAAGTTAGCTCAAGCTGATTTTATGAATAAGGCAAAAAGATCTCCTTCATGTGCGTTTTTATTTTCTAATAATGCATACAAAACAGAAGAAAGATAAATTCAAATAAAATGCCACATGGGAAACTCTCCTACCCCCACTAATCTACTGGATTGGAGAGGATTCCCTGCCAAGGACTATTTGTTTCAATTAACGTTCTGTTCATTCAGTCTCTCCCAGGGGCCCGGGACTCCGCTTGTGTATGGTGTACTGTATTAAATAAGATTGCATTAGCTATTCACCAAAGCCAAGTAAAATGGTCCTGCTACCAGCCTTCCTGATATGTGGCGAAGTTCAAGAACATGATCATGGGTGTCAAAAGGGCCTGGATTCCAGGCAAGCACTCCCTTCTATCAGACGTGTATGGCTGTGGACAAGTTACATGGTCTCTTTCAGACCTGTTTTCCCACCTGTACGATGAGAGTTACCGCCCACACAGTAGAATTAAAAAGGTACAAAACTGAAAGAACAGCGTATCCGGGACATTGAGGAGAACCATTACCCTTCATTGCTCATCTCTGTGGTGTAGGTGACCACTGGTTTTTAAATTTTGTGAACTAATACGTAAGACCACGGAAAATCCTTACAACACGCAAATAAAAACAGAATTCAAAAGCAGATCGCAATGATTTCAACAAATAAAAAAAAAATAACATCGCTTATGAACATGAGAAAGACTAAAAGGAAATCCAGTGTTGTCCTTATCAGCACAAGGTAACAACCATGAAGGTATATGAGAAGTGGGACTTCAAAACATTTACCTTTTTTTTTTTTTTTTTTTAAATTTTTTATTATTTTTTTATTTGACAGATGGAGATCACAAGCAGACAGAGAGGCAGGCAGAGAGAGAGAGGGAAGCAGGCTCCCGGCTGAGCAGAGAGCCTGATGTGGGGCTCGATCCCAGGACCCTGGAATCATGACCTGAGCCGAAGGCAGAGGCTTTAACCCACTGAGCCACCCAGGTGCCCCAAAAACATTTACCTTTTCTCTAAACTTTAAACTAAATAACTTCTTAAAATTATTAATTTTAATTTTTTAAAAAATTTTTATTAATTTGCAATGCTAGCTTTCCTTGTTCTTTATCTAATATACATTCGCGTGCCTGTTCCTAAGGAGCCTCCCCCCATTTATATCTGCCCCCCTGGGCCTCCCCTAACCCCAACCACAGCCAGAACTCCTGTCCCACTGTCCCTGACCGCAGCTCTTCTCTTCCAGAACATACCACCATGAAACGAAAGAATTAACCCAACCATGTAAGCTCAAGGGCTGCTACGAGAATCGCAGTCCAGAAGAGACACTGCCATATACCGGTGCCAGTGAGATGCTCTCCAGGAAAGCTTCTCGGTCTTCTAAAGAACAAATCAACTTACTAGTCTTACTAGTCTTACCCTCGTCTTCTGCTCTTAAAGCAAACTGAAGAGAAATGAGAGCAGCAGTACACAACCTAGACAGAGGCACAAAGGTCTCCCACTGTTGAAAGCTGTCCTTGGGGCACCTGGGTGGCTAAGTGGGTTGACCTGCTGCCTTCAGCTCAGGTCATGATCTCAGGGTTCTGGGATCGAGAAAGAAAGAAAGAAAGAGAGAAAGAAAGGAAGAAAGCTGTCCTCAACCCAGGGTAGCTACTTCGGAACAAGTCACTGTAAAGTTTGGACACTCAGAACAATTCAGGAGCACAGCTAACAAAGCGCTCCCACGCACAAATTACTCAGGCTGCAATGGCTTACGGCGAGGTGGCAGCAAACACCCCGGGGCTGGCTGCAGACACACTCAGCAGTTGGGTGTTTAGATGTTCTTCACCTCGTGGAGGAAACAAGCCAAGAAGGGCCTTCATCACTGTCTACTGTGTACAAACCAAGATCACCGGGATCTCTGATCGTATGGAACTTACTCAGTTACTCAGACCCACGAACAGGTAACAATTATGTCCGCAAGCAACACCCGCTTTGCATGAACTACACCACATGTAAAACGAGATATTCTGGCTTAGCCAGGCTCTCCTGAAAAGGCTCAGGAACGAGAGGGGCCCCTTCAGGGACAGAAGGCTAGGACAAGAGGTCAGACGGACACCACAGTGAGGTCGCTACACCACCTGCTGGGCCGGACATGTCCCCTCACGTTGAGCCAGCCTCTCACCACTCCCATGTCCACAACCACATCCATGTTCATGTCCAAGACAGCCACTGCCAATTTCCTTGCCTTCTCAATGCAAGAACTCTTCTACGAGCTCAGCTTTTACAATAATTTGGTGACCAAATCCCAAATAGCAGTAAGACATATTTTTGTTTTGTGAGAAATGCACACCCATCTATGTCATAAACACACGAGGACAACTTCAGACACACGTGGACAGAGAACGGGCAGCTGCCCCTCACCTGTGCTATGGCTGCTTCGTTATCGGCCAATCCAAGTAAAAAGATCCTCACTTTGTCTATCTTCACCGGAACGGTTCTCCCTCTCCATTCCACCTCACTCATGGTGGCTGCCTGTTTGGCCCGAGTCTGAGTGATCAATGCCTGGAAAGTAATTTTCAAAAGTCAAAACTTTAATTGCTGGTGGTAAAAGGTACAAAGAACTATTAGTTCTCTTTTTCTGAAACTAATATATCACGCCTTATAAGGTAATATATAAATTGTATTTAAGTTCCTCTTTAATATCACCTATCTTAACTTACAGAAACCCAAACATTAAAATGACTAAACGAAAGGTTAAAAAGAGCCAACGTGGGGCACCTGGGTGGCTCAGTGATCTCTCTTTCAAGTAAATACATAATATATATATATATATATTTTTTAATTTTACATATTTATTGGACAGAGATCATAAGTAGGCAGAAAGGCAGGCAGAGAGAGAGGTGGAGGCAGGCTTCCTGCTGAGCAGACAGCCCGACGCGGGGCTCGATCCCAGGACCCTGGGATCATGACCTAAGCTGAAGGCAGAGGCTTAACCCACTGAGCCACCCAGGCGCCCCAATACATAAAATCTTTAAAAAAATTAAAATAAAATAAAAAACAAAAAGAGCCAACCCTAGGGTGCCTGGCTGGCTCAGGTGGCAGACCATGTGACTCTTGGCCTCAGGGCAGTGAGTTCAAGTCCCAAGTTGGATGTGGAGCCACTTAAAAGAATAATAATAATAATAAATATTTTAAAAACGTAAAAAAATTTAAAAAGACCAACACCAGGGGCACTTGGGTGGCTAAGTTGGTTAAGCGATGGCCTTTGGCTCAGGTCAAGATCCTGGAGTTCTAGGATCGAGTCCCATGTCCGGCTCCCCGCTCAGCAGGAGGTCTGCTTTTCCCTCTGACCTTCCCCCTTTCATGTTCTCTCTCTCTCTCTCATTCTCGCTCAAATAAATAAATAAGATCTTTATTAAAAAAAAAAAAAAAGAGCAATGCTAAGTCTTAGTAAGGGTGTAGGAGAAAAACCTATCTGTATGTGCTATAAGCAAAAACGCAAATTATCAGAAACTTACTTAAAGATATCTGTCAATATGAATCAAAAGCTTCCAAAATATTCAATCCCATGATTAGGAATGTACTCTAAGGAAATAACTAAGAATGTGTACAAAAACATGGGTCTTCACAGTAATATGATTTATCCCTTCAACAACAATAGTTAAGTGCTCACGTGACTTGACCGGTACAATGTAGTACCACGTGGCTACCAAAACAGTGTAGAAATACCTACTAAAGTGGAAAAAAACACTCAAGACACTGTATTTTAAAAGCACATTACTAAGCAGTGTATATGGAGATCCCGTGGGCGACTGAGTGGCTCAGTCAGCTGGGCGTCTGACTCTTGGTTTCAGCTTGTACTGTGGTCTCAGGGTCTGGGATGGAGCCCTTCGGCAGGCTCCGCACTCAGCAGGGAGTCTGCTTATTCTCTCTCTCCCTCTCTGCCTCTCCCCCAACCCTTGCTCTTTCTTGCTCTAAATAAATAAAACCTTAAAAAACACACACACACACACGCACGCATTTTCTTCCTACATACACAAAAATCCGTATGCTATTCATCATGTTATTAGTAGTGATCACCTCTGATTCTACCACGTGATTTTAGTCTTCCCCCCATCTTTTTTTTTTTAAGATTGTATTTATTTATTTAGACAGACAGAGGTCACAAGCAGGCAGAGAGAGAGAGAGAGAGAAGCAGGCTCCCTGCTGAGCAGAGAGCCCAATAGGGGGCTCGATCCCAGAACCCTGGGATCATGACCTGAGCAGAAGGCAGAGGCTTTAACCCACTGAGCCACCCAGGCACCCCATTTCCCCCCCATTTTTTACTCCTACTTTGTCTACTTGCTTACATTACTTGCCTTGAAAATAAGATAAAAAACTGAATACTTCAGGGGTGCCTGGGTGGCTCAGTGGGTTAAGCCTCTGTCTTTGGCTCAGGTCATGATCTCAGGGTCCTGGGATCAAGCCCCACATCAGGCTCTCTGCTCAGCAGCGAGCCTGCTTCCCCCCTCCTTCTGCCTGCCTTTCTGCTTACTTGTGATCTGTCAAATAAATAAATAAATCTTTAAAAAAGAATGAAAAAGACATGGATATAGGGGTGCCTGGGTGGCTCAGTGGGTTAAGCCTCTGTCTTTGGCTCAGGTCATGATCTCAGGGTCCTGAGACCAAGCCCCACGTCAGGCTCTCTGCTCAGCAGTGAGCCTGCATCCCCCCTGTGCCTACTTGTGATTTCTCTGTCAAATAAAGAAGTAAAATCTTTAAAAAAAAATGGATATAAATATGCATATATTAATAACCATTACAATGACTACCGAGATCATGGATTACCTCTTTTTCTGGATTTTTACAAACCAAAGACCTCACAAAAATGTATAGACTACATTACCTCTAATTTCTCAGCCAGAAGACCCTCAGTGCCGCCAGACCTCAATCTCATCTGCATGAGTTCATTGATAGCTGACTGGTCCCCTGAGAAAAGAGAGAGCTGTTGAGTAGAAATCCTCAAGGGTCTGGTCTGGTGTCCCAAGAATCGCTAGAATCAATACTGAGCTCTTCCCCTTGTACAAGCACATTTCAGTGAACCGCAGGTCCTTTCACGAAGCTCACTCACAAAGGAGTACAGAATTGGCAGGATGGAAACAAAGCGAAGGAACTGCCTTCCATGACATTAAGCTGGGCTGACGCTGACACCTCTACTTTTCTCATCAGCTAAAACCCGTGCCAAGGACAGATGCAGGGACAAGGAAAACAGGAAAGTTAAATCCTCTAGGCTGTCCGAGATGAACCACCGCCAACCCACTAGTCTGTGCCCGACTCAGCCCCTGCTCACCGATGTTATATGCACAGTAGCGGATATTGGGTGAGATCTCTTCCACACGCTGGTTATACAGCACTGCCTGCTCTTCTGTGAAAGCACTGGCCAGTCTCTCGTAGATAGTTCTGAGAGGAAAGAAACACCAGCTTTCTTAGCAGCCTTATTTTAAGAAAATAAAAAGGAATACAATGGCTAAAAATGAAACATGGCACTATGCTAAGATCCTTCTATCAAGTAAGAGAACTGCATGGCTCTAAAATGAATGAGGATCATCAATATTCCTAAAGGGAAGGAAAACAAATGAGTAACCAGGACTGGCTCAATTGACTGGGTGTCCGACTCTAGATTTCGGCTCAGGTCATATTGAGGTCATGATCTTGAGGTCATGAGATTGAGCCCCATGTAGGACTGAGTAAGAGTCTGCTTGAGATTCTCCCTCTCCCTCTGTCCCTCCCCACCGCACGCTCTCTCCAGCACGCATGCTATAAAATAAATAAATCTTAACTCAATAATAACTGCACTTCTGTAGAAACAATCATCAGGTGATCTGCGGCTTGAAAGCGACTATGTACGAGCGAACCCAGCCGCGGCTTTCGGACCAGAACACTTACTTGCATTTGTTAAAAGCCTCAATTGCAGCTTTCCATTCCTGATGTTCAAAACGCAGCATTCCTGAGAGGTAAGCTGTGTACGCCTGAAAAGGAGAAGAATGGAACTGTTTCAACACCAAGAGCCAATGTCACTGCTCAATCTCCCCCACCTGCTTTCAGTTTTGACATCAGGAATATAGAGATATACATCAGGGTGATTTTACTTATTTATTTATTTATTTATTTATTTTTTAAAGATTTTATTTATTTATTTGACAGAGAGAAATTACAAGTAGATGGAGACGCAGGCAGAGAGAGAGAGAGGGAAGCAGGCTCCCTGCTGAGCAGAAAACTCGACGCGGGCCTCGATCCCAGGATCCTGAGATCATGACCTGAGCCGAAGGCAGCGGCCTAACCCGCTGAGCCACCCAGGCGCCCTACTTATTTATTTTTAAGAAGGTTTCAAGCTCAACCTGGAGCTCAGTACGGGGCTTGAACTCAACCCCAAGATCAAGACCCAAACTGAGATCAAGAGGCAGACAATCAAGTGCACCACCCAGACACCCTTATTCAGGGTGACTGTAAAAGAGAAAACTTATTGGGGGACCTGGAAGGCACTGTCAGTTGAGCGACTGGCTCTTGGTTTTGGTTCAGGTTATGATCTCAGGGTGATGGGATTGAGTCCCACATCGGGGTCCGGGCTCAGAAAGCAGAGTCTGCTGGAGACACTCTCTGCCCCACTCTGTAGGAGGCATGCGCTTGCTCTTTAAAATAAATAAATAAATAAGTATTTTTGAGAGAAAACACTATTTAATAAAATGTGATACACAGATAACTCACCATGATTCATTTACTGCCTAGGAAAGAATTTTTTTTTTAAATTCATTTACAGAGAGAGAGATCACAAGTAGGCAGAGAGGCAGGCAGAGAGAGACGGGGGAAGCAGGTTCGCTGCTGAGCAGAGAGCCCAATGCGGGGCTCGATCCCAGGACCCCAAGACCGTGACCCGAGTCAAAGGCAGAGGCTTAAGCCACTGAGCCACCCAGGCACCCCTTAGGAGAGAATCTGAAGGAGAAAAGCCCAAAAAACCTGTTTTCTCATGTGACTTAATGATTAGTTTCCAGGATATAACATTCAGTATCAGAAGCTGAATGTAAATCTGTGGCACTTTTTTTTTTCTTTTTTTTTTAGTATTTTATTTATTTATTTGACAGAGAGAGAGAGAGACAGTGAGAGAGGGAACACAAGCAGGGGGAGAGGGAGAAGCAGGCTTCCCATTGAGCAGCGAGCCCGATGAGGGGCTCGATCCCAGGACCCCGGGATTATGACCTGAGCCAAAGGCAGACGATTAACACCTGAGCCACCCAGGCACCCGTTTCTATTGTTTGTTTCTTTTTTTAATTAGTTTCAGAGGTGCCTGGGTGGCTCAGTTGGTTAAGCATCTGCCTTCAGGGCGCCTGGGTGGCTCAGTGGGTTAAGCCGCTGCCTTCGGCTCAGGTCATGATCTCAGGGTCCTGGGATCGAGGCCCGCATCGGGCTCTCTGCTCAGCAGGGAGCCTGCTTCCTCCTCTCTCTCTGCCTGCCTCTCTGCCTGCTTGTGATCTCTCTCTGTCAAATAAATAAATAAAATCTTTAAAAAAAAAAAAAAAAAAAAAAAAGCATCTGCCTTCAGTTCAGGTCATGATCTCAGGACCCTGAGACTAAGCCCCATGTCGGGCTCCCTGCTCAGTGGCAAGTCTGCTTCTCTCTTCTGCCCCATTCGTGTGTGTGCGTGTGCTCCCACGGTCTCTGTCAAATAAATAAATAAAATTCCTTTTTTTTTTTTTAAAGATTTTATTTATTCATTTGACAGAGATCACAAGTAGGCAGAGAAGCAGGCAGAGAGAGAGGAGGAAGCAGGCCCCCTGCTGAGCAGAGAGCCTGATGCGGGGCTCGATCCTATGATCCTGGGATCATGACCTGAGCCAAAAGCAGAGACTTTAACCCCCTGAGCCACCCAAGCACCCCTAAATAAATAAAATCTTAAAAAAAATTCATTTCAAGAAATTTTTACTTTTCTGAAACTAATAATACACTACATGTTAACAGAATTTTTTTTCTGAATTTAAATAAAACTTAAAAGTCCAAAGAGCCCTGAAATAAAAAATTTTAATTCTGTGAACTTCCCAGATCTTAGAGTCAAGGTTTCTAACTTCATTTCAAGAGATGCATGAACTTTTAAAAAAAGAGTTAAAGCTAATTATGGGACACCTGGATGGCTCAGTCGGTTAAGCATCTGCCTCCGGTTCAGGTCATGGGATTGAGCCCACATCAGGCTCCTCGCTCAGCGGGGAGCCTGCTTCTCCCCCTGCTGTGCTTACTCATTCCCTCTCTTCTCTCTGACAAATAAATAAAATCCTAAAAATAAATAAGGGGGCGCCTGGGTGGCTCAGGGGGTTAAAGCCTCTGCCTTTGGCTCAGGTCAAGAACCCAGGGTCCTGGGATTGAGCCCCACATCGGGCTCTCTGCTTGGCGGGAAGCCTGCTTCCCTTCCTCTTTCTGCCTGCCTCTCTGCCTACTTGTGACCTGTCAAATAAATAAAATCTTTAAATAAATAAATAAACTTTAAAAATAAAAATAAGGGGCACCTGGGTGGCTCAGTGGGTTAAGCCTCTGCCTTCAGCTCAGGTCATGATCCCAGGGTCCTGGGATCGAGCCCCGTATCGGGCTCTCTGCTCAGCGGGAAGCCTGCTTCCTTCCTCTCTCTCTGCCTGCCTCTCTGCCTACTTGTGATATCTCTCTCCCTCTCTGTCAAATAAATAAATAAATAAATCTTTTAAAAAATATAAATAAATAAAAATTAAAATTAAATGAATGAATAAATGTTAGAACTTATTACTAAAAAAACAAGAGCTCAGGGCACCCGGCTGGCTCAGTTGGTGGAATATATGACTCTTGACCTTCAGGTCATGAGTTCAAGCCCCACATTTAGTGCTGAGATTACATACATAAGTCAAGGGAGAAGAAAACAAAACAAACCAAGAGCTTGAAAACAAAAACAATACCAACTTTGCCTTGAAAAAGCAAGACCATGTTATTTCCTCTCCGGTCCATTTATAATATTAAGAAACTATTCTCTTCAACTAGGAAGTCACGTCTCTAATCTCCGCAGTAAAGCAAAGCTGATACAAAGCTACTACTCCGCAGTAGTAGCAAAGCTACTAACCTGAGCCTCTAACTTGGTCTTGGCGTCCACACGATTGCTCTCACACAAGCGTTCCAACTCCTCCGCATGCTTCACGGCTTTGCGCAGGCGAGACAACAAATGGAACCGTTTTCGGGGTTCGGTATTGGCTTCCTGTTTCAGCTGCATGGCATAGCTCCAGGCTCGTTCAGCATCCATCAGAACCAGAAGCAAATACCTAAATGAGAGAGAACAGGCAACCGAACGATGAACACCAGGAGCATCAGACTTGGATATTCCCCAAGGCACAATCCTCAACTTCTTAACTTCTCCCTACACCCTCCTTGGCTTTCCTCCTGAGAACTACTCTTCTCAGAGCACCTGGGTGGTGTAGCTGTTTAAGTGTCTGACTGTTGGTTTCCGCTCAGGTCATGATCTCAGAGTCATGAGATCAAGCCCCACATCAGGCTCTGTGCTCAGCATTGAGTCTACTTGAGATTCTTTCTCCCTCTTTCTCTTACCCTCCCACTCAAGCACTAAAATTTAAAAAAATATTTTTTTTAAAGATTTTTATTATTATTTATTTATTTGACAGAGATCACAAGTAGGCAGAGAGAGAGAGAGAGAGAGAGAGATGAGAAGCAGGCTCCCCGCTGAGCAGAGAGCCCGATGTGGGACTCGATCCCAGGACCCTGGGATCATCACCTGAGCTGAAGGCAGAGGCTTTAACCCACTGAGCCACCCAGGCGCCCAATAAAATTTAAAAAAATATTAAGGGGGATTAAAAAAAAAAAGGAACTACTCCTCACAGC
Source organism: Mustela nigripes (assembly GCF_022355385.1). Classification (NCBI taxonomy): domain Eukaryota; kingdom Metazoa; phylum Chordata; class Mammalia; order Carnivora; family Mustelidae; genus Mustela; species Mustela nigripes. The sequence goes on along the minus strand of NC_081572.1, from coordinate 5,134,715 downwards.
ATCAATCATGGCACCCAATCAGTATCTCTGATCAGGCTCCACCTCAAATTTCTAGCCATCTACCACACAGATCTCACTACTAAAAACACCTGCTACCACCTCAAACTGGGCAAACACAGACCACAGACCTGCTCTTCCCCAGCTTTAGCAAAGAGGCAGTCCAAGCACACAATCTGGCCTCATCTTTGAATCAACACCTCCTCCATCCCAACTGAGCTGAAAACCAAGTCCTGAAGACACACTGTACTGAAATGGTCAAGAACATGCTCTCGAGTCAGGCAGGGCTGGAATCTCAGTGCCATCCGTCACTAACTATGTGACAGTGGACAACGTTACTAACTTGCTGTGCCTCAGAATCCCATTAGTGATACATGTAACACACTTAAACCAGAGTCTGGCACTTACTAAGGACTGAATAAACTAGCCACTTTATTTTTATACTGGAGAAATTCTGTTAACCTACTGCCTTGATAAATCTTTCTTAAATATCAGCTTAATCTTATCTCTTCAAAATGAAGATCTCATGATCACAGAGACCCTTCCTAACCTGTTCTCATCAGATTTAACCAATACCCGCTGCTGAATCCCATCCTGGGCTCTATGCGCTAGTTTTCTATGTCTCCATACACAAAGCTCCCAGGCTCTCTGCTGCCTGAGCAGCAGCTAACTGTCCAGAGCATTATAATTCCTAAAGTACATTCAGACACCAAGGCATCCCTCACACAGAATGTTTTTGCCTCTCAGAAACCCCTCAAGGTCCAGCCTCCTCAACGCAAGCTTCCTGGCTTCACTAGCAAAAACCCCTGGGACACCTAGCTGGCTCAGTGAGTACAGCATGCAACTGTTGATCTCTGAATTGTGAGTTCAAGCCCCACAATGGGGGGAGAAATTACGTAAAAAAACTAAACAAGGGGCGCCTAGGTGGCTCAGTCAGTTAAGCATCTGCTTTCAGCTCAGGTCATGATCCCAGGGACCTGGGATGGAGCTTGGCATCCACTGGTCTTCCTCAACGGATGCTCAGTGGGGAGTCTGCTGCTCCCTCTCCCTCTGCTCCTCCCCCTTCTCGTGCATGTGCACACTTAGCACGTGCACTCTCTCTCTCTCTCAAAAAAAGAGTAAAACAAAACAAACACAAAAAAACACACTTTACAAAAACAGGTGGCAAAAGGAGCAACTTGGCCCATGGCTGAAATTTGAGGAACTGGCCTAAAGACCTTTAATACATGTCGACAGACCAACCTTCTGCGAATGTTAAGCCTGGCTGCATTCAGCACTGAAACATGAAACTCTTCTGCAACAATTCACACACAGATTTCTTTTACGATACACGTATTTAAGTAAGCACTTACACACTGAAACTCGCACCCCAGGGCCCTTACCCAACATCCCATCAGGTTCTAACTGCGGACTAGTATTCAGCACTCAGCCCAACTCCTGCTACCGTTACTGAGCCTCCGTGTCCTCATCCTGTAACTTAAGAGCTGGCACAGCGGCTAACACATATCTGTCCCATAAACGTATTAGTGAGGAGGATTTCGCCACTAGCACAGAGCAGTCCGTACCTGTTATCAGTCAGAAGATCTTCAGTTACTTTTTTCCCTGTAAATTTGTGCCTGTTCCCCATCTTGAAGTTGAGTGTTTTCCGAAGACGTCTTTGTCTACGGGAACAGTAGCCCCTGAAGGAAAAAACACCAATAATTCAGGCAAGCTGACGGTACTTTCCATAGTAGATTCTGTAATAAAGCCTGAAGGTTTGCGGTGTTTTACTTAATGGTTACCACAGACACCACACGTCATCTTGCAAACACTCCGTGAACTACAACCTGCAGGGCAGTATGACTGGTGCCACCAGAAACGTATTTCAAACCTAACCTAAGGTGTCAGACGTCATGACTGTGGTGACCTTTGGGGAGGAAGGGTTTGTGATCAGGAGCAAAAGGGGGACCTCTGGGATGCTGGTCACATTGTCCAGTAATGTCTGCTGGTTACAGGTTGTGAAAAATTCATCTTTTTCTATATACTTTTCTGTATATAAACTATACTGCAATAGAATGGTAAGAAAAAAAAAGGGGGGGTGTGTGCCTGGGTGACTCAGTCGTTTAGTGTCTGCCTTTGGCTCAGGTTATGATCCTGGGGTCCTGTGATCGAGTCCCGCCCATGTCGGGATCCCTGCTCCACAGGAAGCCTGCTTCTCTCTCTCCCTCTCTCCCTGCTTGCGTTCCCTCTCTTGCTGTCTTTCTCTGTCAAATAAAAGATAAAATCTTAAAAAAAAAATTAGAATGGTAAAAGAAAAAATCCTTCAATAAAAAAGTATTTTTTTAAAAAGGAGAGGGGGGATGCCTGGGTGGCTCAGTTCATCAAGTGACTGCCTTAGGCTCAGGTCATGATCCCAGGATTATGCGATCGAGTCCTGCATCTGGCTCCCTGCTCAGCAGAGAGCCTGCTTCTCCCTCTCTCTCGGCCTGCTGCTCTCCCTGCTTGTACTCTCTCTCTGTCAAATGAAAAAATTAAATCTTTTAAAAAATTACAAAAATAAATAAAAATAAAAAGGAGAAGGAACAGGGGCTCCTAGGTGGCTCAGTCAGCTAAGTGTCCAACTCTTGATCTTGGCTCAGGTCTTGTGAGTTTGAACCCCACACTGGCCCCATGCCTAGCATGGAGCCTAACCTAAAAAAAAAAAAAAAAAAAAGGAGATGGAACACGTAAATTAAATGAGCAGAAAGCCGACTGCTGTAATAACTGAGTGATAGATTCATCATGGTATCCTCTCTACACTGGCTTTTGAAAATGTCCTTAATAATTAAAAAAAAACAAAAAAAACCCTCAAGTCATAACAGTCTCTAACTAAAACTTCTTCCATTAACTTCCCATCACGCCTACATTAACACCTGAAGGAGTTACCCGGGCTTATAAGAAGGGCCCTACCTATTCTGGCCCCTTAGCTTTCCCACTTCATCTTTACCACTCCCCACCTTGCTCAATTCATCCCAGTGCTGGGGACCATTTATGTGACATGCGTCACTCCTTAGAATCTGTGGAATGTTTTGTAAAGTAGCACTTTTAAAAGTCCAGCAGCCAGGAGCACCAGCAGGGCTGTCAGCTGAGCTTCTGCCTTTGGCTGAGGGCATGATCCTGGGCTCCAGCCTCACGCTGGGCTCTCTGCTCAGCTGGGAATCTGTTTCTCCCTCTCCCTCTGCCCCTCCCCGCTAAAGCCTATATCTTCAATATTAAATGGTTGGCTATTTCTGCTTCTAAAGCACTGAATTATATTATAGATTAGGCATCTATTCTATTTTTAAGAGTCATATTAAATTCATTTTCCAACTTGAAGGCTGTTACAGAGTTTACCAACAACTTATAATGATATCATAGAAATTATATGGGGTGCCTGGCTGGCTCAGTTGGTGGAGCATATGGCTCTTGATCTTGGGGTTGTGAGTTCAAGCCCCATGCTGGAGATAGAGCTTACTTTAAAATAAATTAAGAAATAACTGAAAAACTCTGCATTTAATCAAGACTCTGACAATATAATTAAGTTTAAAAATTTATGTATTACCATACTGCTTGCTACTTTCAGCAGAAGCCTCCAATATATCTGCAATATTGTGAGGCAAAATGGATAAAGAGGTTGGCTGCTTTTATTCATTGTGAAATTTTAAATTTGAAAAGTTACATTTCGAGGACTCAGTATAAGTTCAGAGTCAGACTTTCTATACTTACTTTCTGACACAGCAAAATAGGTGAGATATTAACAAAGGCAAACCAAGTTTGAAAATTCCACAATAATTTCCATACATCTTACACATGATACTAACCTATACCTCTGAAAATCTCCATGCCGTAAACCATGCTGCTGCTGGGATTCCTTAATAATCTGAAGAACTAGAGCCAAGATTAAGGAAAAGCTTACAATGGTAAGAATCTAAATAAATTGAAACATATTCCCATTAGTCTGTATTTGTACCAAACCAGAGCACGTTAAGCATTAGTACATTAACTACTGACTTCTTTCGTAATCATTTTCAATAGCTATCTTGTCATAAGACAGGGCAAAGCAAATTAGTAAAAAGCTGACTGCCTGAACTATTACTTTCAAACTAAAAAAGGAAGGCATTATTAGCCACTGAGGATTACTGAAATTCAACAGCTTAAATAAAGTTGCTGGATTCTAACTACTGATTATAACTGGGGTGCTTCCCATTGATTCACACCTGGACCCAGTATTTTACTTATTCAAGCGGGGACTCAGATTATAAATGACGTGTACTACTCCTCTATTTGCATAACTTCCTACATCTGCCAAATCTAACTTTTCCTTAACAGCTGTGACGCTGCATAAGCCTGTGGTTAGCACATGCCAACCAAACTATGCCACAGCTTGTATAAAAATATTAGTTTTTCTGGGGGCCTGGGTGGCTCAGTGGTTTAAGTTTCTGCCTTCCACTCAGGTCATGATCTCAGGGTCCTGGGATGGAGCCCCATGTCGTGCCCTCTGCTCCGCAGGGAACCTGCTTCCCCTTCTCTCTCTGCCTGCCTCTCTGCCTACTTGTGACCTCTCTCTCTCTGTCAAATAAATAAAATGTTAAAAAAAAAAATCCTCTACAGACATGTCAACAAAATACTGAACATTAAAAGGACTATTTCAACTAAAAGGAATAAGAAGCTATAAGATTTGTAAAAAATCAAGGCAATTCAAATATCCATCTGGAACCAGATCACCAGTTCAAAAAGTAAAGCTCCAATCTCCTGAAAACCACATAAAGATGTCAAGCTAAACGTGTTATTTCAGAAATTCACCTACATTTTCTCCGTTTGTGGTTCACTTCAAAAGTCACAAACCAGTGTCTCAGGCATTCGGTTGTAATATTGAATGAGATGCGTCAGAAGACGGAAACTACAAACCCATTCCACCAGATCACCTAAACAATTCTCAACAAGATTTGATGCCTACAGGCCTACTTAAGAAAGCGACACAAGGGGTGCCTGGGTGGCTCAGTTGCTTAAGCAACTGCCTTCGGCTCTGGTCATGATCCCAGAGTCCCCAGATCGAGTCCCGCATTGGACTCCCAGCTCCATGGAGTGTCTGCTTCTCCCTCTGACCTTCTCCCTTCTCATGCTCGCTCTCTCTCGAGTCTCAAGTAAATAAATAAAATGTTTAAAAAATACATATGTGTGTGTGTGTATATATATAATAAAGCCATACAAGTGATGTTAAGCTACGTTTATATTCAAAATGGGCAACAAGCTCTTCCTCAAAGAAATCATCTTTGCCTCCACTGCCAGAGAAACTGTATTTTTTTCTGTCCATTCTCCGACGGCTGAAAACCACATAAAGTATTAAGCGAAAAGTATTAAGCGAAAACGTCCATAGGGCAGTTTCCTATCTTTGGTTCAGTGGCTCTAGATACTAAGACAGCAGCTCACTGGGGGGCCACCGTGTCATCCCCGTCACCAGCCCTCCAAACGGGCGACTACGGGGGAACTGCAGAAATCCGCCCGAAATCTCGGTGCCGCCTGAGAGAAGAGAACGTTCCCCACCCTGGAAAGCGAACGAGAAGCGAGAAAAGACCGGTCGAAACACAGACGCTGCAACTCTGAGTGCCAGAAAGTACGGGCGAGAGAAACCGCAACCCTCGGCCTCTCGGGCCCGGAACGCGCCGGGACCCGCCGCCTCTCCCGCCCCCGGCCCTGCATATCGACACGTAGTCATTGCGAGTTAGGCCCGATTACTCTAGGATACTCTCCAAACTCAGGCTATCCCCGAATTCTTTGTTTGCCTTCGATCCAGCTGAAGGCCGCTCGTTTTCCTTATTTTCCTCTCCTCCGGCACCGCGTCCACCGCCGCTACCGCCGCTGCCGCCCCCGCTGCCGCCGCCGCCGCCGCCACCGGGAACCTGTTTCTCAGCCGCCATCTTGCCCCAGCGCCGCAGAGCCAGACGGGATAGAGGAGGCGGGACGACGGAGGCGGAAGAGAGCGATGCCCGCCCCGACGGCCTGACGGGATCGTGGCGGACTCCGCCATCGACGGCCCGGCCCGCGGGCGTGAGCCACTTGTTGGAGCGCGCCTGCGCGTGGGCTCGGGTTTCTGAGTCGCGGCGGGCGGGGCTGAGGGCTCGTTCACGCGGGGAGACCAGAGCTATTGCGGTCTTTCCGGGGCAACCCCACTTCTGGTCCCCCGAGGGCGGAGGACTCGGAAATGCTCCCCCCCCCACACACACCACCTCCTGCATCCCTGCACCGGGGGTCCAGCTCACGTCCCAAGCGGGCGTGAGGGTTAAGGGCAGGGACGGTTGGTTCTGGACTTTGGGTTTCGGGGTGTCTACCTGCCTGGGTACTCGGGAGATGCGGTTCCCACGTACCCACAGGAAGCACTCCACCTGTGAGGGACACCCCTCTGCGCTCTCCTCTGGTGTCCACCCTGAGAAAGCCATGGCCAGAGGAAGCGCTGGCCGGGTCGGGGATCAGCAAGTGAAGACCCAGAAGTTTCTACGCCGGGTCTCCATTTGCTGGTCCCCGACCCGGCGTAGAAACTTCTGGAACTGCCGGGGACCTATGCCTCTGGACTTTGGAGCGAGGACTCCAGCAGTTCGAGGGGAGAAGTTGAGGCGAGGGAGGCTGAGTCCTGCTTCTCCAGCCCTGGCTCCTCTCTTACTGGTTGGGAAATGTTGGGCAAGGAACAGTGTCGCTCTAAACCTTTCCCCTTCTCTGTGAAATGGGGATAACCAATTAAGACGGTTTTTATGAAGATGAAATGAGGCAATTTAGGGGAGCCTGGATGGCTCATTCAATTAAGTGTCTGCCTTCCGCTCAGGTCATGATCTCAGGGTCCTGGGATCTGCCAGGGTCAGACATGGGTTCCCTGTCTGCTTCTCCCTCTGCCCTTCCCCCTGCTCGTGCATGCACACTCTATCTCAAATAAATAAAATCTTTTAAAAAAAGATTTTGTTTATTTATTCACAGCGAGAGAGCGCGTGAGTGCAAGGGAGGGAACACAAGCAGTGGGAGTGGGAGAGGGAGAGGCAGGCTTCCTGCTGAGCAGGGAGCCAGATGTGGGACTCCACCCCAGGACCTTGAGATCACGACCTAAAGGAAGGCAACTGCTTAATGACTGAGCCACACAGTCCTCCTTCAAATAAATAAAATCTTTTTAAAAAAAGAAAAGAAATGAGGCAATTTAGAGTCTCTATTCCGTGTCACAATCACTAGGGAAATGCAAATCAAGGCCACAATGAACTATCACACCCATTAGGATGATTCCTATTTTTCTTTATTTTTGGATGGTTACTATTTTTTGTAAAGATTTCATTTATTTGAGAGAGAGCCCACAAGTAGGGGGAAGGGCAGGGGAAGAGGGAGAAGAAAAAGAATAAAAATAGAATAGAATAGAAAAAAAAAAAAAGAATTGGGAGTGCCTGGGTGGCTCAGTCTGTTAAGTGGCCGCTTTCAACTCAGGTCATGATTCCAGGGTGCTGGGATTGAGCTCCGCATCATGCTTCCTGCTCAGCGGAGAGCCTGCTTCTCCTGCTCTCTCTGCCTGCCACTCTGCCTATTTGTGCTCTCTCTTTGTCAAATAAATAAAAACCTTTTTTAAAAAAAGAATTTTAGGGGCACCTGTGTGGCTCAGTGGGTTAAAGCCTCTGCCTTTGGCTCAGGTTATGGTCTCAAGGTCTTGGGATCGAGCCCCACATCGGGATCTCTGCTCAGCGGAGAGCCTGCTTCCCCCTCTCTCTCTACCTGCCTCTCTGCCTCCTTGTGATCTCTCTCTCTCTGTGTCAAATAAATAAATAAAATCTTTAAAAAATAAAAATTTAAGGGACACCTGGGTGGCTCAGTTGGTTGGACGACTGCCTTCGGCTCAGGTCATGATCCTGTAGTCCCGGGAGCGAGTCCCGCATCGGGCTCCCAGCTCCATGGGGAGTCTGCTTCTCTCTCTGACCTTCTCATTCATGCTCTCTCTCACTGTCTCTCTCTCAAGTAAATAAATAAAATCTTTAAAAAAAAAAAAAATTTAAAAAATTTAAAAAGGATTTTAAAAAAGGAAAAAGAAATTTTTTATTATTAAAAAAGTAATAATAGCATGTATTTGTGAGGATATGGAGAAATTGGAACCTTGGTGTGCTTTTGGTGCACATGTAAAGTGGTGCAGCCCCTGTGAAAAACAGTATGACTGTTCTTTGGAAAATTGAGGAATTATGATTTGATCTGGCAGTTTCGTTTCTGCGTGTATATCCACAGAATTGAAAGCAGGTCTCCAAGGGGGTATTTCTACATTCACATTCATATAAGCATTATTCACAATAACCGACAGATGGAAGCAACCCAGTGGCCCTCAAGGGATAAACAGAAAGTGGTATATCCATAAGCAGAATAATATTAAGCCTTAAAAAGGAAGGAAATTCTGACACAACCTCCAACATGGCTGAAGCTTGAAAATATTGTGCTAAATCAAGTAAGCCTGTCACAAAAAGACTAACATGATAGGATTCCATTTGTATGAGGTATCTACTTTGGTCAAATTCACAGAAAGTACAGTGGTGGTTGCCAGTAGCTGGAGGCAGGAGAAATGGGGAAATTCATTATTATTTAGTGAATACAGAGTTTCAATTTTGCAGGATTAAAGAGTCCTGGAGATTGGTTGCACAACAATGTGAATATGCTTTTTTTTTTTTTTTGAAATTTTATTTATTTTGAGAGAGAGAGCGAGAGAGAGCATGCGCGCAAGTAGGGGAGGGGCAGAGGGAGAGGGAGAGAGAGAGAAAATCTCCAGCAGACTCGCTTCTGAGTGCAGAGCCAATCAAGACATGAGGCTTGATTCCACGACCGTGAGATCATGACCTGATCCAAGAGTTGGACACTCAACCGACTAAGCCACCCATGTGTCTTTGCACATACTTAATATTAGTGAATCCTACACTTTAAAATAGCCAAGATGGTGGGGCGCCTTGGTGGCTTTGTGGGTTAAGCCTCTGCCTTCAGCTCAGGTTGTGATCTCAGGGTCCTGGGACTGAGCCCCGCATCGGGCTCTCTGCTCTGCAGGGCGCCTGCTTCCCCCTCTCTCTCTGCCTGCCTCTCTGCCTACTTGTGATCTCTCTCTCTCTCTCTGTCAAATAAATAAATAAAATCTTTTAAAAAAATAAAATATCCAAGATGGTAAACTGCACATTTTGTGTATCTTACTACAATGAAAAAAAAATCCTAAATAAGTTTCAGGGCACCTGGGTGGCTCAGTCAGTGGAGTGTGAGACTCTGGATCATGTTGGGTGTAGAGATAATTTAAAAAGATAAAATAGCTCTTTGCTGAGCTGGGAGCTTGCTTCTCCCTCTGCCTGCCTCTCCCCCAGCTGTGCTCTCTTTCTCTCTTTCTGACAAATAAATAAAATATTGAAAAGTAAATAAATAGAGGTATCTGGGTGGCTCAGTCCTTCAGTGTCTGCCTTCAGCTCAGGCCATGATCTCAGGGTCCTGGGATTGAGACCTATATTGGGCTTTCCACTCAGTCTCCCTCTCCTGCTCCCCCTGCTTATATTCTCTCTCTCTCTCTGTGTGTGTGTGTCAAGTAAATAAATAAAGTCTTTAAAAATAATTTAATTAATTTAAAAATATAAATAAATAAATAAAATCTTGAAAAAAAAGTCTCCCAAATGTTCTTCTACAAATGAATGGATAAATAGAATTGGTATAACCATCCAATGAAATGTTATCTGGCCATAAAAAGCAATGAAGTACTAATACATGCTACAAAGCATGTGAATCTTGAAAATATTACGCCAAGTGAATAAAGGTGCTCAGAAGACCACATATTGTGTGATTCCATCTATACGAAATGTCCAGGGGCATCTGGGTGGCTCAGTTGGTAGAGCATCTGACTTTTGGTCTCAGGGTCATGGGTTTGAGCCCCACGTTGGCTGTAGAGATTATTTAAATAAGTAAGTAAACTCTTAGAAATGAAAAAAAATCTTAAGAAAATAAAATTTTAAAAAATATATGAAATGTCCAGAATAGGCAAATCCATAGAGACAGAAAGTGGTTGCCTGGGGCTCGGGGTGAGGGTTGAGATTGGAGATCTATGGCTAAATGGCCCAAGTTTCTTTGGGGAAGAACATTCTGAAGTTGATTGTTGTGATGGCTGCATAACTTTATGAGTATATTTAAAACTAAATGCACCCCTTAATTGGGTAAAATGTGCAGTATGGGGATTGTATTTCACTAAAGATTTTTTTTTTTTTTTTTTTTTTTTTGTCAGAGAGAGAGCGAGCGAGAGCGAGAGCGAGCACAGGCAGACAGAGTGGAAGGCTGAGTCAGAGAGAGAAGCAGGCTCCCTGCGGAGCAAGGAGCCCGATGTGGGACTCCATCCCAGGACGCTGGGATCATGACCTGAGCCGAAGGCAGCTGCTCAACCAACTGAGCCACCCAGGCGTCCCAAGCAGTTTTTGTTTTTTTTTTTTAAGATTTTATTTATTTATTTGACAGACAGAGATCACAAGTAGGCAGAGAGGCAGGTAGAAAGATAGAGAGGAGGAAGCAGGCTATCCGCGGAGCGGACAGCCCGATGCGGGGCTTGATCCCAGGACCCTGGGATCATGAACTGAGCTGAAGGCAGAGGCTTTAACCCACTGAGCCACCCAGGGGCCCCTTCACTAAAGATTTTTAATTCAGGTGGTGTTAGTCCTCTAGTCAAAACTCTGGCAGTGGCTTCTTTTTTTGCTCACACTAGAAGTCATGAAGCAATGAAAAAAGCCCTGCATGTCATGTCTGTCACCTCCTCATCTGCCAATCTCTTTCTTATTCATCAACTCAAGCCATAGGAACTTCCTTATCTAGGGACATAGGCACACTCCGGCTTTGGGATCTTAGCACTGACCACTCTGTCTGGAATGTTCTTCCTGTAGAATTCTACTACTCTGGGTCCCTCACCTCCTTCAAGTCTTTGTTCAAATATCACCTTCCTAATGTGGTCTGCCTGGCCACCTTATTTTTATTTTATTTTATTTATTTTTAGTAGGCTCGTTGCCCAGCGTGGAGTCCAGTGTGGGGCTTGAACTCACCATCCTGATATCAAGACCTGAGCTGAAATCAAGGGTCAGATGCTCAACCGACTGAGCTACCCTGGCTACCAAATTTTAAAATGCACCATCTCCACCACCATGGTACTCCCAGTTCCCTTACCCTAATCTATTTTTCCTGCAAGTACTTATCAATTTGTAATAGGTTAATAACTACCTTGAGTTATGTTTATTGTCTGTCTCCTCTGCTAAAAGGAAGTTCACGGAGGGCCTTGATCTTCCTAGAGCTAACTGGTATATGCTAAGGACCCAGAACAACATCTGGAAAGGGGTAGGTGCTTAATGAATGCTTACTGAATGAATGAATAGCAAGCGTCTCATCATTATGAACTGCTTTTGTCTTTCTATTTGGTGAAGTCTGGCAGGGCAGGGGTGTGGATAAGTGTTCCCTGCCCAAAGGAGTAAGAATAGGGCTTCAGAGCTGAAATCCTGGGGTGGGGGGTGAGGGGTGGAGAGGAACAAGAACTTTCCACGCTAGGACCCAATGAACAGGGCAGGGAAAGGTACAGTGGCAGCAGGTGGTGATTTTCAGAGTTGATCGCTGAGGGGGGCATGTGGGTCATTCTATAGAAACACCAACCATGCCGAGTGGCAAGGGCTGGATGCTTAATATGTCAAAATTAGAAACAATTATTTGTTTTATTGCGATCTAAACACCCTCATGGCCATGCCGGAAAATGCTCCTGGAGATGGAACTCTGCTCTCGTATTTCCTTCATGTTTTCCCTTTTTGGATCTCTGACTCGGGCAAGGAGACAGGAATTTGATTCACTGAGCGAAATTCGGCTCACTGGCTTCAGGCCACACATCTCGTTCCAGGCTCACCAGAGTCCCCGGAGGTGCTGCGATCCCACAGTGCTGAGTGAGGCCCAGCGCCCAGTGCCGTCCCCTTCGCCAGCTGTGGAAAGCCGCGGCCCCTCGGTCCACCTGCGTCCCTTGTCACTTGCCCGCCACCCCTTAGGGGTCCCCCGGCCCCGCCTAAGCCAGCCCGGGGAGGCCCCGCGCTCCGGCCAGGCTGCGGGAGAGGTCTGCGCGGTCCCAGGCGGGCGCTCCCGGCTCTCCAGCGCACACTCAGGCCCCAGGGGTCGGTCCCCCCGCCACTCCCGCGTTCAGCCCGGAGGTCGGTTCGCCGCTCAGCAGCGCGGCACAGACCGGCTCCGGGGGCTGGAGCGCGTGGACGACGCGGGCGGGCGGAGGAGCCGGCACCAGCGCGGCCCCTGTCCCCCGCGTGGGCCACCGCACAGCCCTCCCCCCCCACCCCGCGCGGCCGGCTGCTGCGGGGGCCCATCCCACCCCTCCGGCTGCTCGCTCCTCCCCCTGACCCCGGCGCACCCCCACCTCCCGCCCCAGCCAGGAGAGACTCGCTCCGCCCGCAGCTCCGGCGACTCGCGCGGGGCGCTGCAGCGGCTGGAGCCGCCGGAGCTCTGCGCTCGCCAGAACTCAGACGGCGCCAGGAGCCCGGGCAGCCTCGGGGTCGGGGCCGCCATGAATGGCTCGGGTGGCCCCGGGGCCGAGGACGCGAGTGAGGCGGGCGGCAGGGACAGCTGGCAGCCCGAGGCCGTTATCGTGCCTATGCTGTTCGCGCTCATCTTCTTGGTGGGCACCGTGGGCAACGCGCTGGTGCTGGCCGTGCTGCTGCGCGGCGGCCAGGCGGTGAGCACCACCAACCTGTTCATCCTCAACCTGGGCGTGGCCGACCTGTGCTTCATCGTGTGCTGCGTGCCCTTCCAGGCCACCATCTACACCCTGGACGGCTGGGTGTTCGGCTCGCTGCTCTGCAAGGCTGTGCATTTCCTCATCTTCCTCACCATGTACGCCAGCAGCTTCACGCTGGCCGCGGTCTCCCTGGACAGGTGAGCGGGCGCCGTGGCGGCCCCTGGGGCGGGAGCGGGGGTGGTCGGGCACCCAGGTAGGGGCTGGAGAAGAGAGGCGGGACTCGAGGCTCAAGGGGGGGCGCGCAGAGAGTAAAAAAAGGACACGAAGAAGGCAAAGGGACCGGGAGAGAGTGAAAGACAATCAGGAGTGGAGAAGGAAAGAGGAATAAGAATAGGCGACTGCGGTGTCCCTCCGTTAGGTGTGTCCTCGGGCTCCACGCTGCAGACCTCGGCTCTCCGGCGCCGCCGGTGCCCGACCAAGCGCGGCGTTTCTGGGCACATTGCGGTTTTGCGTGCTTCGTCTCGCTTGAGTCCGGTGCCCCTGTGAGGCCGGGGTGGGAGGGATTACTGTGCCCAATTTACAGATGAGATCGAGTTCAGAAGCGACTCGTTCAGAGTCTCCCAGCCTGTAATCGTGTGCGCGGAGCCAACGGTCTGTCTCCGGGCGTCAAACTCAGGCGCCTCCACCTCGCTAGCCTCCATCCAGTCCACGGTTTGCTCGTGGCTCCGCGCAGTCGTCTCTGGTCCGGATTGCGGAATTTGGGTCCTTCGCAGGAGCCCACACCAAAGTTCAAGCGAACACGTCCGAGGGTCCCTAGACCCCCACCCCCCTTGCCCCCCACCTTCAGGCCAAGGGAGAGGCGAGGTCCAGAGGGTCTTCTTTATCGTCCCCGTTGGAGCTTGGAAGCTCCCGGATGATTCCTGGGGAGGAAATCTGGGACTGACTCTGGTATCATCCCGGGCCCCTTCTACCCCCACGTCCTCCTGACCTCCCCTGGACAGGCAGCGAGGTGAGGCCACCTCCCTCACATACCCCGCGGTTCCACTGAGCGCGGAGTGTGTCGGTTCCGAGAGCGCTGGTGGGACCCATAGAGCGGCGGCTCCTCTAAGCAATTCCCTCGCGGTACCTGGCGGTGTCTCCAGGCTGTCCGCTACAGCCTCGAGGCGCCTGGGACCTACGTCTCCCGGCAGCGTCACTGCTGGGTAATCGCAGCCTCCCGGAACTCCGAGGCCGGTTCAGCCTCGGGGTGCCTTGCCGGGTGCAGTGTGACTGTGGTCATGGAGCAGATGAGTGGCCTACACGCCCGCTTCGTCCTTCCTGCTGCCCGGTCCCGCCCCACATCTCAAAGCAGCTCCCGGCGAGTGCCATGCGACCGGCGAGTGCTGTGCGGCCGTGCGCTAGGGACCTTCCTGGAGAGAGGGTGAGGGCTTCGAGGTGTAAGGGTCCGGCCCTACCCCCGCGAATCCACCTGTTCTGTTCACCCGTCTCCCTTCCCGGCCCGACCCACAGGTATCTGGCCATCCGCTACCCGCTGCACTCCCGCGAGCTGCGCACGCCTCGCAACGCGGGGGCTGCCATCGGGCTCATCTGGGGGCTGTCGCTGCTCTTCTCCGGGCCCTACCTGAGTTACTACCGCCAGTCGCAGTTGGCCAACCTGACAGTGTGCCACCCGGCGTGGAGCGCGCCGCGCCGCCGCGCCATGGACCTCTGCACCTTTGTCTTCAGCTACCTGCTGCCCATGCTGGTGCTCGGCCTGACCTACGCGCGCACCCTGCGCTACCTCTGGCGCGCCGTTGACCCGGTGGCCGCCGGCTCCAGCGCCCGGCGCGCCAAGCGCAAGGTGACGCGCATGATCATCATCGTGGCTGCGCTCTTCTGCCTCTGTTGGATGCCCCACCACGCGCTTATCCTGTGTGTGTGGTTCGGCCGCTTCCCGCTTACGCCCGCCACCTACGCGCTGCGCATCCTCTCGCACCTGGTCTCCTACGCCAACTCCTGTGTCAACCCCATCGTCTACGCGCTGGTCTCCAAGCACTTCCGCAAGGGCTTCCGCAAGATCTGCGCGGGTCTGCTGCGCCGTGCCCCGCGCAGAGCCTCGGGCCGCGTGTGCATCGCGGCGCCGGGCACCCGCGGCAGCAGCGTGCTGGAGCGCGAGTCCACGGACCTGACACACGTGAGCGAGGCGGCCGGGACCTCCGCCCCTGTGCTGGCGACTCTCAGCAGCCCGGCCTTGAGCCTGGTACCCGGCCCGTCCTGGCGGGACCAAAATGCCTCCAGCGGCATCCCGACAGTTAATACGACCTGAGGACACTTGGAGAGTATGCTCTGGTGTTCAAAGGATTGGAGAGAGAGGTCGGGGATCTGGGAAGGAATCTCATCTGTTAATAAAATACGCAAAACTTTTCCCATGCAGTCAGGCGCTGTGTCTTGGCATATCTTATGAGGCTCCGTGGTCTGAAGCCTCTGGGACTTCACGGGGGAGCTCCGGTTGGATGGGTGCACGGTGCTTTGCTGATCCACGGGGAGGGAGGGTGGCCCGCATGGAAGGCAGCCAAGTGAAAGTCCCCGTAGAAATCCCTGAGAGGGGGAAGAGCAGGATGGCCCAGGACCCCCGCAGTGGCCATCCAGAAGCATTTGTTTTTCTCCTGTTTTTGTTTTTCATTTTATTTTTTAAAAACATTTTATTTGACAGAGAGATCACAAGTAGGCAGAGCAGCAGGCAGAGAGAGGGGGAGAAGCAGGCTCCCTGCTGAGCAAAGAGCCCCGATGAGGGGCTTAATCCCAGGACCAGAGCTGAAGGCAGAGGCTTAACCCACTGAGCCACCCAGCAGCCCCCCCCCCCCCCCCCCCCGCGCAGGGAATTTGTAGATCACCGAACCAGTAGCCACCTATGCATGGGACAAAGGCAGGCGGAGTGTTTAAGTGCCCCGATAAGTGGGTTGATGGCCAAGCGCAGACACTATGTGTGTTCCCAGGAACACTGATGTGCCAGCAAGTGGCGGGTCCCTCCCTGCTCCCAGCTCTCTGGGGCCCCTTCTGAGTGTCCCCAGCCCAATCCGTGCCCACCCACTTTGGGCCTTGAGGTTTCCTTCTCTGGCTTCAGCTATGTGGGGTCAGGTCTGCATTTCCAAAGGGCCAGGAAAGTCGCCCCCTCCCCCACCAGTCCTCCACCAGGGCCCCCAGGAGCCGTTCTAAGTCACCACTAGGCTGGAGGGAGAATGCTACAGGGCTCTGCTCCTGAGCTAGCCTCTACCCTGCCCTAGGTTTGTCCCACTCCTGGAGTTCTTGAGCCTTTCAAGGCTTTTTGCGTGGAATCAGTTCAGTGTTTGAGGGGAGGCAGGAAAACTCTCAAAGGCGTACAGACCTCACGACGTTGAGAGCAGAGCACTTAAGCAAGGGCTTGACTATTTAATCATGTAGAGACCCGCTACAGAAACACAGGAAGCCCTGTGGCATCTGCCCAGATCAGAAGGACTGGGGAAAGGTGTGTGTGTGTGTGTGTTGGAGGGGTGGAATCTGTGCCTGCCCGGTCCTCTTGGCAGTCTTTGAAAGGGGCAGATTCCAGGTGGTGGAAATGGAGCGGGGCAGGGAAGCCTAGGCAGGTGCAGGGTGGGCAGGGCTGGGTCCTGTGCTTTGTCTTCAGGTGTTTGCGGAACCCGGGGTGGGACGCCAGCTCCAAGGGCCCAGAGCCTTGCACAGGGCACCTGCCCCTAACTGCCCAGTCTCCCAGAGAAGCAGCTGGAACTGAGGCAGCAGTTTGGGCTCTGCGGCTCCATTCAGCCTTCCATGCAGCCACTGACCATGGCTTTGCAGCTCCTGCTGCTCCATTCGGCCTTCCTTAGGCTCAGCTCCCGGGGACCCTTGGTCCAAGGGCGTGGCTTTCGCTCGCCAACAGTTGGTAGGTGGAGAGTGTAAAGTCCTTAAGCTTTGGGATTTGGATCCCAGGGGACGCACCCAAATGACCTTGACCTCCTTCAGCCTGGCCATCCTTCTTCGACTTCAGCTGGCCCCAGGAGGTTCAGGAAACCATCCAGATTCCAAACAATGGGAGTGCACCCCTGCTCGTGGACGTGCAAGTGTTCGTGTCCAATGTATTTAACGTGGTAAGTGTCCTCTGGCCATGGAGGGAAGCAGGGCCCAGGCGCTGAGTTGGGGATGGGCCAGGACAGCCCCAGCCAGTGGTGGGGGCTCCTGCTTTCTCTTGTCCCATAGCGCTGACCCCCGGGTGACACACTGCCCCCTCCCTCAGGACATCCTGAGGTACACAGTGTCCTCCACGCTGCTGCTTCGGCTGGTGAGTACCGGGGGGCAGGGAAGCTGGGATGGGAGAACCTTCTCTTTGTCCAGCTCAGAAGTGCGGGTCTTCATCAAAGCCAAGCCAAGTGGCTTGTATATATATGGGAGCGGGAGGTTTAGCGGCTTCTTTATGTCCCCAGTCCTGGCTGGACACTCGCTTGGCCTGGAATACAAGTGTCCACCCACGGCATGCCGTCACACTGCCCTGGGACTCACTCTGGACTCCGGGACTCACTGTTCAGGAGGCGTAAGTGGGGCGGGAGTTCTCAGGCCAGGAGGCCCCTCCCTGGTGGTCCCCAGACCACAGGCACACCCCCTGCCTCTGTCCCCCTCACCCTCCTGGAACCGGGATGGCAGGAGAGGGCCGCTGGGCCAGGCTGGGGTCTCCCCTACCTCCCCTTCTGAGAAATGACCAAGCCTCCAGCTGCGCTATCTCCCCTCACCAACAGGCTTTGGGTGGACTGGCAGGACCAGAGCCCGCGGGCCCGAGTGGACCCCGACGGACATGTCGACCTGTATTTGGCCCTCACCACGGAGACCAACTGCGACTTTGAACTCCTCCACTTCCCCAGGGACCAGAGCGACTGCAACCTCAGCTTCTATGCTTTCAGCAACACTGGTGCTGACGGGGCAGGAGCTGGGGGTGGCGGGGAGGGGAGGGGAGAGGAGGGGAAGCCTCTGGCGTCCAGCGGACAGGACATGGGGGCAGCCGGCCTGTGTTCACACCGGTCCACCCTAGGCTTAGGGGAGCTGGAGATATCCTAGAGCAGACAGCACACTTCTTCCGTGCGCCTCTCAAACAGCGGCCCGCTTCCCAGCTCTCCCCTGCTCCGGGCTGCGGCCCCCCCACAGCAGCTGCCCTCAACAGCTGGGCCGCTTGTGTCAAGCAAGTCCAGAGCCCGAGGCTGCTGCACCCACCCAGTAACTAGCCCGCAGATCCACCGGTGCCGTCCAGCTCGGGGCCAGAACCCCCACCCTTGCCTCACATCCCTCTCCCCTGGGAAATACTGCAGCTGCCGCCCCCTGAGGCTAACATGGAAGGTGTGAGCAGATACGCTGGTGGAGTCCAGACCACGTCCCCCTCCAAGAAGTGGGGCCAAGTGCATTTAGTTGCACAATGAAAATTCACCTCTGAATCTGAGAAGGCCCTTCCCCTGGCTGGAGAGGATGTGGGGGGGTGCCCAGCCCGCGCACAGAGTGTGTTCACCTCCTGGTCGGCCTCCAGCCACCGTCAGAAGTCTCCACCAGCCCTGGACGCTGGCTAGTCCCTGGCGCATACCCCCAGAAAGAGAGGAGGGAGGGGCCGGGGCCGCCTCTTTCCCCCTTCCCCACTCTCCCCTGCCTCCTTCCAGTGCTAGAGCTGGAGTTCCGGGCCCACGCAGTGAACGAGATCGTGAGTGTCAAGAGGGAATACGTCGTTCGGGACTTGAAGACCCAGGTCCCACCCCAGCAGCTGGTGCCCTGCTTCCAGGTGACGGTGAGCCTGGCGTGGCTGACAGAGAGCTGGTTGGGGGGGGGGGGGCAGGAAGCTGTGGTCAGAGGCCACAGTGCCGCCTTTTAGCCTCCCAGACCCCGTGCGCCCTCCAAAAGCCCGGTCTTCCTTCCAGTTGCGCCTGCAGAACACAGCGCTGAAGGCCATCATAGCTCTGCTGGTCCCTGGGGAGGCGCTGCTGTTGGCGGACATGTGTGGGGGCCTGCTGCCCCTCCGGGCCACCGAGCGCATCGCCTACAAGGTGACCCTGCTCCTGGGCTACCTTGTCTTCCACTCCTCCCTGGTGCAGGCCCTGCCCAGCTCCTCCTCCTGCAACCCACTGCTCAGTAAGCCTTGCCCCCCTCACCTGGCCCTGTGTGTGTGTGGGGTTGCTCTGCTGAGCTCCTGGGGCACAAGGGGTGCAGGCCTGGCCCTGACCTCCCCCCCACCGCCCGCAGTTTACTACTTCACTGTGCTTCTGCTGCTGCTTTTCACCAGCACCATGGAGACTGTGCTGCTGGCTGCGCTGCTGGCCCGGGGCAACCACAGAGCCCAGAGCAGCCCTGGCCCAGCCCCGAGAGGGGAGGACCCAGGGCCACATCCTGAAGGTGGGCAGGGACCCCTGCCCGGAGCAGGGGTAGAGGGAGGAATAAGGCCAGGAGCAGAGCTGGCAGGCTGCCCACTAAGGGCTGAGGCCGGGGATCCCTAGGCTGGGGCTCCCTGCCTTCACTCTGCAGGCTCCCGGGTCTGTCCTTGGAAGACCCAGGTATGGAGCAGGAAGCCAGGATAGCTTCCCTAAGGGCCCAGGTGACCTCAAACTCCCAGAGATAACCTATACCCCTCGCAGCCTCTCTACAGGGGTGCTTCTTCAGCTCCAGGTGGCCTGAAATGGGCCAGACCCCAACATTCATCGGTTGTAAATCGAAGAAAGGGAGAGATACGGGCTGACAGTCCCCAGGGTTTGCCCTCCTGCTCTGGGCCAGCAGGCTGGGTGAGCCCTGAAAACCTGCCTGCCTCTTGCCCCACCAGAAGCTCCCGGAGTGAACGGGCCGAGGAGGAGCTGGCCCGAGGCCGCGGACCGCATCTTCTTCCTGGCCTATGTGGTGGGCATAGCATGTAGCCAATTCTCCTTCATTGGATTCTGGATGTGGGCGACGTGCAAGTCTGAGCCAGCCCCTGGCGAGGTCATACCCCACGGCGGGCAGCCCAGGCTGTAGAAGGGCCGGCCCGGGGCTGCAGAGACCCATGACAGGGTCTCTGGAGAGAGGGGGAGGAAGGATGACTCTCTCCCCTAAGCCCGGAGGATCCCAGGCCACCCCGAGTTCTTCCTTCTGATCGCAGGCAAGCAGAGTGTGAAATAAACCCGTCACCCTCAAGGGTCTATCTTTGCTGGGCTCAGCTGCTCACTCTTGTCCTAAGTCGGTGGGGCCGCCACTTTGCGTCCAATCCCCACTACACTCTTGAACTTGTCACCTACCACTGTGCACTAGTGATGTGACCCCCATTTCTGCAACTATGGTTGCTCGGCCTTGGGCCCTGCGGGGCACTGGGCACCAGGAGACAGGGGCCGGGGTCAGGCCATGCAGGGTGGCCAGAGCTTCTCAGAATTCTTTTTGCAGTGTGCGGGAACCCGGAGGCGCAGGGAGAGGCACTCCTGCTCCAGCACCTGGGGGATGCGTGGGAGGCAGAACACCCCGGATTTTCAGGCCCACGGGTGACGGGGAATACATTTTCTGCATTCAATCCACGAGCGGATTAATCCTGCTTGCTTTTTCTCCATGCCCTTTGGCTGCGCTGTGGCCTGCCCCTCTGGGCCCTACCCACATTTTTGGGCTAGAGGGGGCATTCTCCAACCCCAGCTCTGACCCAGGCCGGAGATGGGCCGTTTTCCCTCCCACTCTTGTACACATGAGGGCCCTTTGTCTTTCTTCTCTGTTCCTTCCTGTCTGGAAGCCATCACATGGCCCAAGCAGGCCCAGGGTCAGGAGCCTTAAGGTGGAAAGGAACCCAGGTATTCTGAGAGTGCTGGTCTGGGGGGGTTCCAGGAAGAAATACAGACCAGGACTCGAGGGCTCAGGGACAGGGCTCTGGACTGGGGAAACGGTGGAAGAAAGTCCCTCTCCCCTAGGATGGCAAACTCACCAGGCCCAGAGGCAAGTTAACACTGATTTATCTGTCCCGTAACATGGCTGCTCCGGCAGAGCCCGGCAGGGACCGCAGGAGGCTCGGGCAGAGCCGGGCTGGGGCGCAGGAGGCTCAGGCGGACGTGTCAAAGAGGCGGTCGATCATGTCGCCCACCTGCTCCACACGGTACTTGATGTACTTCTCCGGGTTCTTGGTGAAGGGCACGCTGCCGTACCTGGCCAGGCGCTGAGGTCAGGGGCAGGCTAGCAGCCTCCCCAGCTCCACCTCAGCCCAAGGCACTTCTCAGTGTGCCCCTGAGTGATGCCCCTGTCTGGCCCCAGAGCAAAGCCCAAGGCACGGGCTCTGTCACCCACACCCGCACGCCCCTCCGTGTTTTCTCGAAGCACAGCGCAGAGACCCAACAGGGGCAGTGAAGGGCACAGGGCTGGGGAGGTGCAGGCAGAGGGCTCACCTGTGCAGAAAGGCCCCATAGGTCTCCCTGACAATATTTTTCTGCGCTTGGCGAATCTTGTCTCTCTGCTCCATGTCAGGAATAGCCCAGGCCTTCTGGATCTTGCACAATTCTTCAAGGCCATCATTGAAACCCTGGCCGCCAAAAAAGGTGGAAATAGAAGCGACCCAAAGACAAAGACTCCAGGCCCGTGTCCCTGCAACAGCAGCAGGGAGCCATGGGTGGAAGGGGACCCCAACTTACCTTGAACCGCTCCTTGATCATCTGCCGCTCCTTGTCCCTTAGCTGGGGGAGGTGAGAGAGGGCAGAGAAAGTGTTCCCCAGAGCAGAACCGCCCGGCCGCTGGCTCCTTCCCCAAATGCCTGAGCCCAGCCCTATCTCCTGCCACCGTGGTGGCCACAGGCATCCTTCACTCTTCCCATTTTTTCCCAGAGACATGACAAAAAGTATCACACCTGCTAGATGCCCCTTCCCAGCCCAGGCCTTCTGCATACCTTGACTCCCGGTTGGAACACAGGTAGATTCTTCTCAGCGATGTAGTCAGTCACCTTTAACCAGCTGCCGGGTGGGGAGAGAAGCAGAAGGCAGAGCAGGGACAGCTCAGGCTGCTGCTTCCCAGGGGCTGGTTTGTTTTGTTTTGTCCATCTCTGGACCTATTGGGGGAGGGGCGCTCCGCGATCATTAGAGGCGCGGCCACGCAGAGCACAACTGAGATTTTCCCTTGGAAAAAGAAAATGTTGGGGCTGGTGGCTTTCAAAACCAAGAACAGGAAACAGAATTCAATACATTGAACAAACGCTAGTAGCTGCACATCGATCTCCTGGAGAATAAAGACGAAGCGGATGAGAAAGGAGGGCGGAAGCAGAGGCCAGACAAAGCGAGCAGGAGGGACACTGCTCACATGAAGAAACACCAGGGGAAACACACAAACCGAGGAGAGACGGGGATGAGCAGCAGTGGGAGCGCAGCAAGCTCAAGTGCTCTCGAGACCTTGCTCTTTGCCCGGCCTCATGTCCCCACACCCGTGAGGCAGCTTCTGGATTCTTCTTAGCCTGTGCCCTTGGCACCCCACCCTCTGGAGAAGCTGCCATAGCAGCCCCCGGGGAGCAGGTGGCGGTCGAGGGGGGCTCCCCTCTCCGTCCTGTCAGTGTGGTTAAACAGCAAGCGGAGCACTGGGCCCACGGTGGGGGGGGGGGGCCCCCGCCACTGACCCACTCTGAGTGAAGCTCGGGTAGGAAGAGTGAGTGAAGGATTCGAGTCTGGGGGTGAGGGGAGGGCGCGGCGGGGCCCACCTGCGCTGGTAGGTCTGGATCTGCTGCTCGATGTGCTCCCGGTAGGAGCGCTCAGCAGTCTTCTGGGTCACGGCCACCAGCTGGATCAGCTCAGACCTGGGGCGGGGGAGTGGGGAGGGAGCAGAGGGGGACCAAACTGGTTTTCGGGGCCCATAAGGCTGCTGGTCTCCACAGCAGCACCCGCGGGGCCTGCCCCACACCGCCCCAGGTCCTGGGACTCCCAAGACGCAAAGCGCTGCCCTCCCCACCTGGCCAGGCAGAGGGCACTGGTGGCCCCGGAAGGGCGGGGACAGGGGGGAGCCACGCGCGTGCGCACAGGCCCCCTGCAGCCACTCACTTCTCCAGGGCCTTGAGGATGTAGTTGTAGTTGTTGTGCAAGAAGATGGCGCTCAGGGCCGGGTCCTCGTACACCTTGGACTTGCTCAAGAGGTTCAGCTGTAGGTTGCCCAGGACCTTACCTGCACGGGGAGGGAGTGGCGACGTCCGCGGGCAGTCTGACCAAAACCACCCCGGTCCCTGGCCCTTGAACCAAGTCCAGCCCTTGTCCTTGTCCCTTCTAACCTCAGACTCCACAAGCCTCAGGAGCCCTCTGCCTGGCCCTGCTCAGCCCCACAACGGGAAGTTAGGTTACGATTCCCAAGGTCACGGAGGGGGCTCGGGAGTGGTCAGGGCACAAAGGAAGGGAGGGGAAGGCGAGGAGGGGGGGGCGCAGGGGGCTGCGAGCCGGCACTCACAGATATAGGTGCTCAGCAGACGCTTGCTGAACTCGGAGCTGTAGCTGGTGGCGGAGGAGCTGGTCTCTGGGAGGAGAGAAGACCTGTTATTGCAGCCTGGGCAGCAGCCAGGACCCTCGCTGGCCTTCCTTCAGCCCTGGAAGCAGCTGTGCAAGCCCTGGGAGGGGCCCCTGAGCCTTCCTCGGGCCGACTGGAGGCAGAGGCGCTCGGGAGTGGGGCTGCTGAGCTGCTGGGCTCCTGCTGCTGCGGGGAGAACAGCTTCGGCCTCTTCCTAGAACCCAGGCCAAGCCCCTCGCCCCTGACAGTGACGGGAAGGGGAATGAGCTGGCCTGTGTTCAGCAGGAAGGGCGGCAGGACAGAGTGGTATGCCCCTGGCCCCCAGCCCTGACTCAGGCCGGGTGCTATCTACTCCCAGGCCCATTTATCCCACTGTGGGCTCCCCACAGCCTCTCCCGCTTCTCCCACACTGGGCTCCTCTGCACCAGCAGGAGGGTGGTGGTGTCTGAGGAAGGAGGGGGAGGCAGGTGCTGGGATAGCCTGGGGGGGCGTAGGCTGGGTGCCACCCGGATAAGCTCAGCATCAGAAAGTGGCCCTGCAGGGAGCTGAGAGTTGGGAGCACCCTGAAGAAACTCATGTCCCCCCAACCCTGCTCCCCTCTAGGTCCTGAGTCTGTCCAGATGCCTCCGTCCCCAAGAAAACTCACCCATGGGGTTTCAGAGGGGTAGGATGGGGCTGCAGAGCCCTGCTGCTTACCTCGGGGGTCTAAAGGAATATTGTATGTGTCCCCAAGAACTACGGAGTGAAAGGCGGCGCACTCAGAGGGGAAGGGAGAGACAAAGAAGGAAAAAGACGCAAAGTGCAAACACAGGTTAGAGACCGGGTCCCCAGAGTCCGGCAGACCCCACCCCGTGACAGCCGGAACACAGACAGCAGGACACACCCCAGCTGGACCCCTGAAGGTGAGGGAGCACGAAGCCAAGAGGGGATCTGGACAACTGCAGGCCAGAGGCCGCTCCTGGCTCCCTCGCCCCCAAAATGGAGGGGGGGGGGGACGGCCCGGGGACCCAAACAAGGTGGGTTGGGTCTCGGAATTCAGAAACGCCAACGTCCCTCCACGCCGACCTCCCCAGCTCCAGTGCCAGGGCAGCGGTCCGAGGGAAGACACCGGGCCGGCCGTGAGACAGCAGCCCACAGAACGGGCAGCTGGGTGACTAAGCGGGAGGACAGGCGAACACAAGAGCCGGTGGAGGAACGCGGAAGGTGGGCCAAGGCCGGCGGGCCGCCCTCGAACCAGGGAGCGCCGCTCTCCGGGGTGAGGACGGCGGAAGGAGTAAGGAGGGAGGAGGTCGGGTCAGAAAAGGAACAGTCAGACCCCACTCCGCCGGCGGGGTGGCCAGTCACCCCACGTCTCCAGACAAGAGGGAGGAGTCAGGGACGGGTGGAGGGCCCCACTGGGAGGTACCAAGTACCTTGGGAGGCCAGCATGGCCCCTGCCGTCTCTTGGAAGTCTAGGAGCTGCTGTAGGAAGAGGATGGCCTGTGTGGGGAGAAAACAGGTCCAGGAAGAAGGTCAAGGGCAGGACCTCAAGGTCAAGGTCACCTCCCAAACACAGCCCCTAGGACCATTCCACAGCAAGTGCAGGGCCAGGGGTCTGCCACGTGAAAAGGGTGGTTGCAAGCTTCCTGCCCTACTGGAGACGCCAAGGACTTTGCCATCCATCCAGCCACCAACACGCTAGCTCTGGGCCAGGCCGGGCCCCTTTCCCTCCCCAGGCGACCTTGGGCAGCACCTACGTTGCTTGTGAGCTCGTGCACGGTGCCGTCCTTGGGCATGTTGTATTCCTTGTCTGGATCATTCTGTGGAAAGAACAGCCCAGCTTCCTGAACCTGCTCCCAAGGCCTTGGGCCCCACCCCAAGCCCCAGGCAGTCTGCTCTTGGTGCCACCTCCTGGTAGACAGGGGTCAGGGCGCCCCTGAGGCAGGCGGGCTGGAGAGACGGGACAGGAAAAATGGGGCTGGAGTGTCACCCTTGCGGGCTCCGGAGCCCCCAAGGAAAGAAAGGGCTCCTCCTCTGCAGGAGCTCCGGAGGCAGGTCCCTGGCGGTCCTGCCCACAGCTCCTAGGGCCGCAGGTGGCCCCAGAGAGCGGGAGAGCACCTTGATGTTGTCAGCAAAGTCCTCCAGGGCCTTGGCTCCAACGGTCTCCATGGAGGTGATGAGGCCGGGCAGCTTGTTCTTGGTGCTGGCAGCCGTACCCTGAGGAAGCACACAGCTGCAGAGCAGACCTGCTCCTCGCCAGCCGCTCCCCTGCCCCGCACCGCAGGGCCTCCCCTCCTGTCCTGTCACCCCGCGACTGGGTCCCCTTGCCCAGGGCCCTGCAGAAGCTGCTTCCGTGCAGCTTTGGAGCAGAGGTGCGAGGGTGGAGAAGGCGGTTCCCCCTCCCTGGGTCCCCAAGGGTCTTCCCACCCACATACCTGGAGCACCTGGTCAAACTCGGGCTTGGTCTGCTTCAGGTGCCGCAGGATGGGGAAGACGGTGAGCACGGCGGAGAAGTCATGCCGGATGATGGCCTTCCGGGCCGCAGACACGATGTTCTCCCCTTCGAGCATCAGCCCGTCCAGCGCATCCTGCGAAAGCAGAGCAAGGACGTGGCTCACGGAGGGGACGGAGTGGTGACAGCTGCCTCCTAGGGACGGTCAGGGCCGCCGGAGGGGCTGGGGGAAGCCAGCATGGCCCAGCAGGGGACAGCGACCCCCCCCCCGACACACACACACATGGTGGGGGTGGCTATAGCTGAAGGCTACTGGACGGCAGCTCTGGCCCGAACCCCAGCTTCCACAGCGGCAGGTTTGCGGGGACATCTGGTCAGTCGGGGCCCAGGAGCATGGTGGAGATCCCCACGCCTGGGGATCCAGGCAGCACCTGGATCAGGGAGTCAAAGGTCTTTTTCTGATGGTGCTCAGGGATGACATCCATCAGCAGCTGGTACTCGCTCTGGGCCAGCTTGACGAAGGCACTGGCGCAGTGAATGTAGGCGTCGGTCTCCACGTCCAGCGCGTCATCTCTCCCTGGGGGGACAGCAGTGCCCCTGAGCTGCTGGTCTGGAGGTTGCTGCTCTCCCTGCTGGGGGGGCATGGGTCTCCCCAGCTCCTGGCCTGCAGCCCAGGCTGGCAGCAGATGGGGGGAGGAGGCGGACTGTTCTGGCAGAAAGCTGAGAGGATTCCAGCAGGCCTGACTGCTTCGAAGGAAAAAACAGGGCTGCAATCCAGCCTTTGTCCTGGCTTCAGTTTCAGCTCTGCCAGACAGTGCTCATGTCCCAGAGCATCAGGTACTAAAGACGCTGGGGAGACGGATGGAGAGAGGGAAGACGGATGGAAGAGGGAAGAGTCCTACATCGGCTTCTTGGCTACGGTGTACCTGTCCCCAGGACTGAGGATTCTGAATCGTACTAGAAAATGGACGGCCAGGGCTGGGTGAATGGCAGTGCCCACGTCAAGGTGGCAGGCACCCTGGTCACCCATCGGAGAAAATGCCGGGCCACTGAAGGCAGTTCTCAGCCCCACCAGACCTTCTGGAATGTCTAAGAAGGCAGTGGGCTATGGCCTAGGAGGCTAGCTGGCATGGGGTCAAACTTTGAGAAGGGGCCATGAGTCCCAGAAAGGGAGGGCTTCTTGCTGGTCAGCTGCCCCAGGAGACCCAGGGCCCACTAGCGGAGGCTGGGGCAGGGGGCACCCCCAGGCAACCTGGTCCCTCAAGCAAAGGAACGGGCTCCGAGTCAGAGCTGTTGTTGGGAGTCGGATGTCAGGGCTCCCTGCTCTCCAGGGAGCCACCTTCCAAGGAGCGGCAGCTTCTCCCCTTGGCCCAGGCCCTGAGAGCCAGGCACACACGCCCATCTGGAGAGAGGCAAGGAGACCTAGTGCCCAAAAGAGAGACTTGAGAGAGAGAGGCAAACAGGGCTGGCTCATCTTCAGAGCAGAGCCCTCCGGGGACCTCTGCCAAGGCAGCGGCGGCTGCCCTCGGGCTGGGCTGCGGTACTCACCAGCCAGCGGCCCGTGCTTGTCGTTCAGGGCCTCGGACAGGTGCTTAACTCGAAAATCATGCTCGTGACCTAGCGAGACGTCGGCCGTACAGACACAAGCAGCATTTATCCAAGGGCCGGGTGGGCTGCCCCTCGGGGACAGGGAAGAAGCCCTCGATCTCCAGGAGGGGACGTGAGATGGGGTGGGGGGCAGGGGAAGGGGCACGGGAGAGGGCTCTGAGCCCCTCCTCTGCTGCGGACCACCTTGGGAACAGCCATTTCAAGCCTGACTTGCAGTGCCCCAGACCGTCCTTAAGAGCTGGTTCTCTAATCCCGAGGCCAAGAGAGAAGCCTGCGGGACGACCAAGGAAGGTTCTGGAGAGCTTCCGGCAGCTGCGGAGGGTCTGATGCTCGGCCCCAAGGGGTTTACCCACATCACCATATTTAGGGGTGGCCTGGAGGCCCAGGCCAGCTTGGTCCCACCACTGCTGGTCTGAGCGTGAAAGGGCTGCCCGTGACAAAGAACTTTCTCTGAGTTCAAATAGGAGACAAGGACAGAGACGGAGGGAATGGGTAGGAAGCCTCAGGGAGGGCAGAGCTGCCGTCAGCCAGATAGGACCAGGCCAAGGCCACGACACCTGCCCCTGTGCCAGCTGGAAGGAGTGGCACCAGGGACCTGCTGTTCCCACCCCCGCTGCCCTCTCTGGGACTCTCCCGCGGCCCTCCTGGGGGCTTGGAGGCTCTGCCCTGCCACGAGAGTGGACACAGGGTGGAGGAGGAGGGAACAGGAGAACACAGGGTGATTACCTTCCAGAGGAATGAGGTTAGAGCCCCCCTTTTTCCCATCTAGACCATGCTGGGAATACTGTTTCAGAAGGTTCTGAGCCTTACGGATCGTCCCTGTCACCAGAGCCACACAGAGAGGAGACAAGAAGACCTAGGAAATGAGTGAGAGAAAACAGCAGCGGGCCTCCACCTGCCCACCCCCCCCCCAAGCCCCACACCCGGCCCCCCAACAGTGAGCATGCCCACACGCCGTCTCTCCAGCAGGCCCCTTCCAGGACCGCCGGAGGCGCTGCACAGGGACAAGGAGGAACGGGCACAGGGTGTGCCCCACGTGGGCTCCTGATTCTGCTCCTGACCCTCACCGCTCTGGGTCTGAGTTCTCTTTAGGAAGCGCAGTGGGTAAAGGAGATGAGATGGGCCAAAAAGCCCATCAGGAGAAGCCCAAAATAAAAGACACTACTGAGTGCCATGTAAGTTGGACCAGACTGGGGCTCCGGATGGAGGAGCTGGTGATGACATTCTCATACCCAGAGGGCACAGCCAAGCTGGCAGAGTCTGGGGACCCTCTGAGGCCGACAGGCCCATGGTCCGGCCCGAAACACTAGTAGGAGTCAGAGTTCCTGGGCATGCTCAGTGCTGGGACGTGGACACACGGAGGTCGACAGAAAGCAGAGCCCGGGAGCTGGTGAGACGGGACTGAGCTTCCTGGGAGAGCGGTGCCCAAGACAGAAGGCTTGGAAACCCTGAGGCAGCCTGGCCCCATGCACCAAAGCCACCTGAACCCCCAAAGCAATCAGAGAAAACTCAGAAGCTCGGCTGGGGGTTCACGGAAGCCACCACACAGAGCCGGAGGCAGGACGGTAGACAGGGGACATGCTTCCGGCATGGAGGAAAAAAACAACAGTTAGTATCACAAGTGAAGTCAACAAAAACAAAATCCCAATGCCTACAGCCTCCGGGGTCAGCCACCCCTGTGGGAATGAGACATCTCAGGGCAGGAAAGGGGGAGATAAAATAGCATTTAAAAGAGACGAGGATAGCTGCTTTGTTAATAAAATGCACTGGGAGCAGAGAGGAGGCCCCCACACGGAACTCTGGTCTGTCTTCCCTGGAGACTCCTGCGTCCCCCGATCCCCAGCCGTGTCCCGGAACAAAGTGAGGCTGCCTGGGTTCTGGCAGTTCCCCAAAAAGCTGGGGGAGAAGGGCCAAGGTCTGGAGTAGCTTTCTGTTTAGAGCATGTGACAATCAGCTACTAATGACCAAGTTCAGGGCCCCGGCTCAGCATCTGCCTCCCCGTGTTCTCCCCATTCAGTGAGCAGTCCTGCTAATGAGCGAATCAGATTCCTGCCCCACAGCCGACCGGCAGCAGATGGGCTCACACAGGGACCCTGAGGAGGCTCGCCGGCTCGCGGGCGTGGACGGGGACCGAGGACCGAGGACACTGATCGGGCAGCCGTCAAACCCATCAGGTGCCCAATGGCCACGGAGGCGCTGAGACTGGTATCAAACCGCCAGCCCACTGAGGCCTCCCTTGCCCCTCTCCTCTGAGCCAGGAGCAGATGGGTCCCAGAGGCCTGGCTCCCTAGTTCCCACATCAGTACCGACCCCTGGCTGCTGAAGACTCTGGGAATTCTGCAGCAAGCACAGGAATCCTCAGAGCCTGAGTCTTCCTCCGTGGCCCAGAAGCCAAGGACAGCCTAGGCCCACTGCGAGCTCTGCCACGGCCAGCCGACACCCTGGGGGCGGTATAGACCAGGTCTGCCCCCCCCCCCCCGTGGGCCTATCAGAGAAGAGATGGGGAAGAGAGCCCAGACCAGCTGAGGCAGGCAGCCTCACGGCCTCGCGGAGGGAGACAGCCCCTGCCCAACGCACAGGGACGGACCGACGGAGTGCCAGCAGCCGCGGCCCAGCAGGCGGGCTCAGCATAGCGGTAGGAGCAGGTTTTTAGGTGACGGCCAGAAGACCCACGCCGGAAGGGAGAAGGCGGTGCACCTCCTGCTGCGGCCACCAGTCCTCTGCTCGCTTGGGACCCTGAGGGCAGCTTTCTCCAAACCCCAGTTAAAGGCCGGAGCAGGAGCAGGCGCTCTCTGAGGAGCACGGGCAAGAAACACTCTCCTCACAATGCTGTCGTGAGGGCTGGGTCCCAGTGGCCACACCGGGTGTGTTCCCGCAGCCACAGCTCGGCAGGGTGGGCTAAGGTACAAGCAGCCCCTGGCTCTCGAGCTTTCTCTGCCTGGTGCTGCTCACAGCAGCCCCTCGCCCTAGCTTCTCCAGACTGCGGCGGACACACGGAGACGTGACCCCTGGAGCATGGAGCCTCAGCAGATGGGGAGTCACCTGCTCTCTGTCCTCTGTACCTACAGCCGGGGGTCACTGTGAGGACAAGCTCTGGAAGGGCCAACGCCGCGAACCCCAAGGCAGCTGAAGGCGACGCAGGTCCCACACAGCCTTCCGGCGGGGGCTGAATGGGCCGGGGTGCCGGCTCACCTGGCCTCTTGATGGGCTTCTTGGTGGGCGTGTCTTTCCTCTTGTTGGGGATGGCGGGGGAGTAGGGTACCCCAGAGGAAGAACTGCTCTTCCGGAAATGCTCCTTCAGGCCCTTGATGGAGCGGTCTAGCTGGCTGGAGCGAATCTGGTAGTAGACGTTCATGAAATCTGAGGAGAGAGGGGGGGACAGCTGTGGCAGCTGGGGTCCCTGCCTCTCTTTCCCCTCTAGATGCAGTGGGCAGGACAGTAGCAGAGCCCACCATCTCGGTTTGCTAACTCATTCCTAGCATCTGCTGTGGCTCCCAGCTACCCACGTAGCCTTGTCCCAAATCAAGCCATCTTAAAAGGGGGGAGAAAAACAATAGAGCTGCGAATTAAATTTCGAAGGTAAAGTTCTTTGAAATAAAGTTCTTTGAGATAACAAACATAAAATTAGGGGGCACCCAGGAGGCTCAGTGGGTTGAGCGTCTGACTCTTGATTTCAGCTCAGGTCAAGATCTCACAGGTTGTGATATGGAGCCCTGTGTTGGCCTCCACGCTTAGTAGCGAGTCTGCACGAGCCTCTCCCTTTGTGCCTCCCCAGGGTATGTGCACACACCCTCTCTCTCTCAAACAAATAAATAACATCTTTTTACGAATAAATAAACATCGAGATCCACCTTGGTAAGGGGTCAAAGGATGTGAGCGATTTACTGGAGGCAAAGAGACAACAAAAGGCAGTGAATGAAAAACACTATGTCTTCAGCCATTCGTGACATGCAAATTTTTTTAAAAAAGGACCACCGCAGCCCCAGCTAAGATAAATAAAATGAATGAAGAAGAGGGAGCCTTGGGACCCCTGATGGCTCTTTGGACTGGCCCCGCCCACCGGGGGAGGAGCTTCAATGGCAGGAGGTTACAAACCTGTTTGGTCACTTCTTTTTTCTTTTTTTATATAATGTATTATTTGCCCCAGGGGTACAGGTCTGTGGATCATCAGTCTTACACACTTCACAGCACTCACCATAGCACATACCTCCCCAGTGTCCATCACCAGCCACCCCATCCCTCCCCCGCACCCTCCAGCAACCCTGTTTGTTTCATGAGATTAAGAGTCTCTTGCGGTTTGTCTCCCTCCCGATCCCATCTTGGTTCATTTTTTCCTTCTCTATCCCCCCATCCCCCCTCCCGCCCTGCCTCTTAAATTCCTCATATCAGAGAGATTTAATAATTGTCTTTCTCTGATTGACTTATTTCGCTCAGTGTAATACCCTCTAGTTCCATCCACGTTGCAAATGGCAACATTTCATTTTTGGGAGTTTTTTTGATGGCTGCATAGTATTCCACTGTAAATATATATACACCACATCCATTCATCTGCTGATGGGCATCTGGGCTCTTCCCACTGGTCGGCTGTGGTGGGCATTGCTGCTATACCATTTGGCCACTTCTACCTGATAGTTGCGTCTTTGAGAAAACACCCAAAGAACTCCCTACGTAAGGAAAGCGTCCACACAAGTACGTTCATAACAGGACTATCTATCAATACTCAGAACACTGGAGAATCCAAAAATGCAAACTGACCGGGAAATACTCCATTTCAGCAGTTCCCAACCAATGTGTTCCAAGGAGCCCCAGGGTAAAAAAATGGGCCGAAGCACAGGGGTCTGGAGGTGTCCACTGGCCTTCCTCTTCTCCCTAAAATTCTCCTGCTGAGCCCACAGTCCCCCAAAGTGCTGCTTTGGAGCCGTGGACGTGTTCACACAGTCACGTAAGCTATAGGTTTACTGCTCGTATTATCTTTTCCTACTAAACTTTATGAAAAAAAAAAAAAAAAATCCAGGTGGATTAAAGAAATAAAGGGGACCGGAGAGCACTGCGTCTGGCCCTGCCACCTGGGTCCCCTCACCTTGGTTGCGGCCGTACTCCACCAGCCAGCGGGAGATGCGGATCACGTCCTGGAGCACTCCCTCGGGCAGGTGCTCCAGGGGCACCTCCTCTTGGACCTCCAGCTCATCCTCGCCGCTGATCAGATCCAGGATGAGCACAGGGGACACGACCTTGCTGTGCCTGGTCATCAGGCTGCGGAACTCGGACTCCAGAGACTCCTTCCCGCGCTCGAAAAGCAGCTTCTATGGGGACAATGGGAGGAAGGTAGGGAGCGGGCTCGGCTCTTCAGCCTCCAGGGGCCCCTCCTCTGCCTTCCCTTCCTTCCACGCAGAGAGGAAACACCAGGAAGCCCTCGCTGCTTCTGTCTTTGCCTTGCGGTCCCTCAACATGCATGTTCACACGTGAAACATGACACACGGGCTTCACAAGTTTTACAAGACACACGGGCTTCACAAACATGGGCCGATGATTTTCCCGCTGGGCCATTACTCTGTTTTCTTGTTAGAAAAGGGTTCGTAAGAGGAAACAAAAATAGATCAATGGAACTATGTCGCGGGAAAAACTTCGGTTCTGCAAGGGAAAGGACAGTGCACAGGATGAGAGAGAACACAGGCAAATCATACACTGGATAAGAAACAGCCAGCCAGAACACACGGGAGAACGGAAAACATGCGTCCACAAGAAAGAGAACACGTGAGGGCTCGCAGCAACATTATTTGTAAATGCCAGAAAGTGGAGTGTCCAGCAAGTGGCGAATGTGGTCTCTCCACACCATCTGACGTTCCTCAGCCAAACCATGAACAAAGCATTGACACACACCACTGTGTGCCCGAATCTTCAAAACGTTATGTGAGGTAAAAGGCGGCAGACACGGAAGGTCACATGTTATATGGTTCCATTGCTATGAGAAGTCCGGAACAGACAAATCTGGAGGAACAGAGCGCAGACCAGTGACTGGCAGAGGCTATGTGACTAGGGAAAGGAGCTGAGGTTTGGGGCTCTTGTTTGGGTGATGAAAGTATTCTCGAACTGGTTCCAGGGGTCCCGTGCCACTCGGTGATTATGCTAGAGCCACTGAGTTGCCTCCTCTAAGTGAGCAAACGTAATGGCAAGTGAGTTATATCTCAATAAAGATGTCTCCGAAACGAGAAAGGAAGGAGTTGGAGTGTCCTTGCTTGAACGAGGAGGATGTGCTCTCGGGGAGACGTATGGCTCACATGTCCTGTACTCTCTGTCTCCACCCCACCCCCAAGTTCTAGTCTGGCTCTTTACTCTCCAACCCAAACTTGGCAGTGACCCCCCCCTAAAACAAAGTTCTCTAAGCCCTGACACCCCAAACTCAAGACAGCCCCCGCCCCACGCTGCAGTACACTGATGACACTGGGGTGTCCCCACTGGTGACTCGTGTTGATCCCACTGTCCTTCTAGACAAGGAGGCGGGGCCGTAGGTGGTCAGAGACCACTGGCTGGATCCCAGCCACTGTCATACCCAGTGTGACATGCGAATGTCCTCATTTCCGTCACAGAGCCTGATGGCAGAAACTCTGGGAAGTGCTGCTCTGAACAAAAGCTTTCTCGGTTGGAGAAAGGCCAGGTTCTCATCTTCCATTTCTCAGCTTACTCCCTCTTCTGGGTGACACACACACACCCAGGGTGAGAACTGTGGTGCCACCAGGAGGGTGTGCCCGGTGACTGGGTCTGAGCTGGCCCTTCCTCTAGTATTCTTCCCGCTCTGGGAGGCTGGGGCTCATTTCTCCTGTGTGCATTCTCCCCTTCCCTCAGTGCCTTGAGTAAATCTCACTTCCCAGCCTTACCCCACCTTGCTCTGGTCACCTACAGCCTCTGATACTGAAACGCAAAGACAGAAAACAGCAAGTCAAACATGAAAACAGGAATGCAGGTTCCGAGGGTAGTCAAGTTCACAGAGACAGAAAGGAGAATGATCGTTGCCAAGGGCCGGGGGAAGAGAGGGACAGGGTTTAGTGGGTTTCATTCTGGGAAGATGGAAAGAGTTCTGGAGACGGATGGTGGGAGCGGCTACACAACGTCAATGCGACTTTATGCCACTGAGCTCTTCACTTAAAGGGGTTAAAATGGTAAATTTTATAGTACGTATTTTTCACAACAGAAAAAATACAAATGCGCGTATAAAAATCAAGTGTTAGATTTACATTTGATATGTAATTTAGAGTTGACTTAATTATAAAAACGTATTAAGAATGTATACCTATAATTTCTGAGACAGAAGTCTTAATGTCTGAAGTACGCACATCATATTACGTACTACTGTTTCTCCCACTATGTTCTCCTTTAAGAAGGTCCAGTGTCCCTCATGGGACCGGAGAGGGGGACTGGTGTTGCCCAAACCTCCCTCCCGCATTAGCCCGCTGGCCCCTCACCACTTTGTTGAGCTCTGGGCTGTCCGGGCTATTGTCCTGGAAATACTCCACGGCCTTCTGAATCTTGGCCATGCTCCCAAGGTACTCCTCTAGCCTGCCCGTGGGGCTGTCAAGGGAAAGAGCTGCTTCAGCCTGGGCAGATGCAAGATAAACAGGCAGGACCCACTGGTGTTTGAAAGAGAAGAGAATGGACACAGGGGACTCCGGGCTCAAATATATTCAAACCCTCCCTCCTGAAGCCTAGCGTCGCTGGCGCAGGAGGTGTCAGCAATGCGAGCCTCTGGTCCTACTCACCCTTCCCTGATGATTTTCTCAGTGTCACTGGCCACATGGTAGTAGCTGATGACATGGTCCAGGCAGGAGAGAGTCTTCTCAACATTCTCCTGCAGCCGCTGCAGGTTCTCTGTCTGCTTGTGCACGGGGATGATGGAGTTTTCCAGCTTCATAAGACGGCTCTCAAAGGATGACAGGATAGACACCTGCGGGGGACAGCCCAGTTTCAGGACTCAGGCTTGTCCCAGGACTGCTTCCACCCACGCATGAGGTCTTCGGAATTGGCTGCCTTTTCTCTGGTTTTCTTTCTTCCTTTTTTTTTTTTTTTTTTTTTTTTTATTTTTTTTTATTTTGACAGAGAAAGAGAGCACAAGAAGAGGGAGTGGGAGAGGGAGAAGCAGGCTTCCTCGATCCCAGGACCCTGGGATCATGACCTGAGCCAAAGGCAGTTGCTTCACCAACTGAGCCACCCAGGCGCCCCTCTGATTTTCTAGATAATAAAATCCATGAGGGAAGGGATAGGGTGTCCGTGTTCACCACTGTATCCCCAGCACCTACCATGTGCATAGCACACGGTCCAAATAAACTGGATGAAGTTTGACTTGAAGGCAGACGGTGCATCGAATGAACTCCTTCCAAGATAATCACCGCAGATGGCCTCCCTTCCACCCCCGGAAGCCAAATCTCAATTTCACTTCTCTCTGAAGCTTTCCTAGACTGAACAGGAAGTAGTTTCATACAGAGTAGCCTCAAATGCATTGCTAGTACCTTCAAAACTCTCTCTCTCTAAGGGTGACTCTCCATTACATAAGGACTAAGACTTTATGATTGTGTTCTTAAACACATATTCAAAGTCTGCATCTACTCGATATGAGCTTTTCCAGTCTCCTCTGGAAGTAAGGAAGGAAACTCCTATCTGGTGAGCGCCTGTTGCAGACCAGGTACTATGCAAGACACGCTCCCGTGCATTGGCTCCTACGACCTGCACAGCCACGCGGGAAGGTTGCCACAGCCTCTGTCAGTAGACGAGTTAACTGAAGCTCAGTGTTACTTGTCAGGAGCTACACAGAAATCAGTGGAGGGGGCGCCTGTGTGGCTCAGTCAGTTAAGTGTCTGCGTTTGCCTTGGGTCATGATCTGGGAGTCCCGGGGTCAAGTTCCCCATCGTGTTCCCTGCTCAGCGGGGAGTCTGCTTCTCCCTCTACCCTTCACCCTGCTCCCTCTCGCAAATAAATAAATAAAATCATTTTAAAAAGGAAGAAGAAAAAGTAGTAGTGGTGGTGGTGGTGGTGGTGGTGAGGCGAGGACCAGATCCCAGCTCTGATTTCAAAGCTCCTTCTACCCCTCAGTATTAGGCTGAAGGCTGAGTTTTCTCTACCCTCAGCAATCTCAGAATCTCAGGCCACCCTGGCCCTCTGATCATCACCCAAATTGAGGACGACACACGACCACCACCCAGCCCATGAAAGCCAGGCTCGCTAAATGTTTGCAGAAGGAGAGAACGAAGACCGGAGAGCTCGCACCGAAAGCTGAAAGTCTGTGCCAGCAGGAGCTGCGACATCCTCAGAGAAGGGGCAGAAAAAGGGAAGGGAGCTAGGTAAGAGCCACCCCACACAGCTGCTGGAGAAACCCACACATTCCCGCCGTCACCACCCAGGCTCGAACCCGGCTCTCCTCCAGTCCGGAGGCCTGTCTGCCCCTCCCACCCGAGAGGTTACTCACCATGTTTTTGGTGAGCTGGTCGCTCTTCTCCAGGCTGTCTCGGATGAAGGACAGCGTCTCCTCCTCCTGGGGGAAGCGGAGGGGGACATATTACAAGAAGCTGGAGGCTAAGAACATCGCGTCCCGGCCCATGGCCTCGCCCCCAACCCTATCTCCTCGCAGGGAGTGCTCCCTCCTTGCCCGCCCCCCCCACCCCCCCGAGTAGACGCCCCGGCTCGGATCTCGGCCCCTTCCCTCACCTGCTCCCCATCCCCAGCCTCACCTGCTTCAGCTTGTCCTCAATCTCCCGCCGCCGGGCGGACGCCTCCTGCGGGGGTATCATCGCTTCGGCCCAGCGGCTCCCACCGCCCAGAACCTTACCTCTGCGTGCCCTCTCGGCTCCCGTCTCTGCCACACCCACTTCCGCCCTTAGCCCCGCCCTGTGGCGCGCTAGTGGTGCCATATTGAGAGTGGCAAGCGGAATTAGGCTTGCGCAGAACCAAGTAATGGGCCGGGGCAGGTAGCCATCTTGAGTGTGGCAAGTGCGGCCTCACTGCCTTGGCAAAGAAGGTTCTCCAGCGGCGTGCTGTCGCTTTCGCCCGCGGGACAGCTGGAGTTCACTTGCGGGCTTCGTGTGGCTTCGACTGCGGCTGGGGAAGACCATAAGTTTGTTTCCCTAGTTCGCATTTTGTGTCCAGGCACGGATATCGCGCTCTCCGCACGCTGCAGCACAGAGCGTGTCACATAGTAGGCTCAGAACGTGTGGCCAGTTGATGAGCTCCTCTAACGCCTCTGCCCAGAGCCTCCTCTAACCACAGCTTCAGGGGAGACGTTCCTGGATCAAGGTTCCTGTGGGGCTGGGCGTTCAGCTTTAACCGTAAGACTCAGCTCCTGCAAAACCTGATGTCACTCCTTCCTCCATTCCTTCCCTGCCCACCCTGCCTCTGGCCCTGTCCTCGGGGAAGTAAATAGCCGTGTGGCTTTGCTCAGTTCCTCTGTGGGTCCAGCATCCGGGCAGGGGAGGATAGACAACAAGGCATGTGCTGGTGGGTGAGAATATTTTGGGATACCAAGCCCTAGTGTTCCCAAGGCCCCGCCCCAGGACCCACCACATCTAAGAGGAGGAAGAAATGGGACCCAGAGCCTGGAGAGGGATTGGGGAGCTCTTCTGCTGGGGCAGGAGGACCATCTCAGAGATGATGGGTGGCCAGGAAAGTGGGATTGAAGGAAATCTCCAAGTGCAGCCCTGTTAGAGATGGGGAAGATAAAAAGAGTCATTGTGGGCCGGCACCTGCGATGATGTCACCGAGGCAGTCCTTGTGCAGTCCTGAGGACCAAGGCGAGTGTTTAAACAGTTAGGTGCTACCGTACAGAATGAGGGCCTGGAGGGCTACAGTGGAAATGACTCTAGACTCCATAGACCAGCCTAGAGAGCCGCCTTCAGCACTGCCTCTCTGAACAGCACCTAGCCCAGGGCAGATGCTCAAGAAAGATATTGATCATGTCTTGCTCTAGAAGTCTGAGGATCCCTATGTTCATGAACGAATACTTTGAACTTGACACAATATCATTGCAATTTTTGCAAATAAACTACATATCTGTGTGCTTTTTTGTATTTTCTCAAATCTCCTTCACTAACTGTAATTTGGTAGCCAGCTAACCTGTATCGAGAGCCTTGTTTGTCCATCTCTGTTACAAACACCACCCTTACCCGTTATTTTGTCTAATCCTCACAATAAACTTAAAAGTCAGGCACAGCTGTTGTCTCCCTTCGGCAGATGAGGAAGCTCAGGCTCAGAGAGGTCAGGTGCACTAAGTCAACACAGCTGGCTGGGAGAGGATTACCCCCCCACCCCCCAGGCTGCTCCCCACCTCCCCATGCTGGGTGGCTCAGGAGTGTTGTTTGCTGCTATGCAAAACCACTAATCTGATTTTCTTTTTTTTTTTTTTAAAGATTTTATTTATTTATTTGACAGAGAGAGATCACAAGTAGGCAGAGAGGCAGGCAGAGAGAGAGAGAGAGGAGGAAGCAGGCTCCCTGCTGAGCAGAGAGCCTGATTCGGGACTCGATCCCAGGACCGTGAGATCATGACCTGAGCCGAAGGCAGCGGCTTAACCCACTGAGCCACCCAGGCGCCCACTAATCTGATTTTCAAGAAAACCCTTGTAAAAAACAGGTTCTATTTATGACAATCATGTCTAGTAAAAGGTAAACAGAATGAAAGATGAGCTTAAATTATTCTCCTCTTTCTCTCAAATAATAAAATCTTTTTTAAAAAATGGGGGGCCCAGTGGCTCAGCCAGTTAAGTGTCTGCCTTCAGCTCAAGTCATGATCTCAGGGTCCTGGGATTGAGCCCCGTATCGGGCTCCTTGCTCACTGGAGAGTCTGCTTCTCCCTCTCACCCTCTCTCTCTCTCAAATAAATGATTAAAATATTAAAAAAATAAATTATGTTCATCCCAATGTCAGGCATGTGCTGACAAGTAGACACTGATGAAGTCGAAGTTGTCCTTCCCCAGCTACGCTCAGCACAGGCTGCTTTAGCAAAAGTAAAAGAGGAGCAAGTGGCATATCAGTTACAGCCACAGGAGCCTTGCTTCTCACTCGGAAACTTGTGCGGAGCACAAAGGTGGCAATCATCGCCAGGCCCCCCACTGCCCAGTCACAGAGATCCTCTTCCCAGGGGAAAGGAGGGTGGTTGAGCTCTCTCCCCCAACAGTGCATTCATTTGTTTGGTAGCTTCCTAATGCCAGACGTTGGAATTCATCGGTGTTCGTCCTGGGGAACCAGGTGTATAATTCCTCCAAATGTTTCCTGGGCCCAGAACATTTGTATGCTGGGACATATGCCTATGGCTGGAATTACAGCATTGGAAATACAGCTGACTCACTGCAAAACAGGAAAACACAAACTCCAAAAACAGTAAGTAAATGGATGATTCAGTTTCTCTAGTTTCTAAAGGTAATGAGTTAAAATTACCTTTCCATTAAAACACTTCCAAGGAAACAAATTTTCCTTTTTTTGGTAATGATCAAAAGTAGTCTGTCTTGCTCACTGAGAAACAACCAGCCATTAACAGTGCCATCCGACAGAGTGGTCAGGAGGGTGTTTTTTCTTTTCTTTTCTTTGAACTCCTCGCAGATATAAAATGAGAGAAAGGACCAAGGTGCCCAGAGCCCAGGGGTGGGCAGCCTTTCATGTGCTTTCTTATAAGGAAGACAGTGCAAAGGATAGAGTTAGCTTCGAAACACCTGTGGGCACAAACCTACGTTTGGTTTTCAAACTATTTTTTTCCCAAAGATTTTATTTATTTATGACAGAGAGAGAGATCACAAGTAGGCAGAGAAGCAGGCAGAGAGAGAGGTGGGAGCAGGCTCCCCGATGAGCAGAGAGCCCCATGTGGGGCTTGATCCCAGGACCCTGAGATCATGACCTGAGCGGAAGGCAGAGGCTTAACCCACTGAGCCACCCGGGTGTCCCCTATATCTTGATCATCTTTCTTTATCAATATCAGAGATCTCCTGCATCCTTTGCTCAGTGTTTCTCAGAAGAGATACAATATAGCAACACTGTCCTCCATTAATGGACACTTGGGTTCTTCCCAGATTTTTGCTATTGGCAACTCCACCCTTAGGCATATTGGCTGGTTCTGCCTGCACAGACTATCCCTGTACAGACACCTACACATTCCTAAATTAAAACTTTTACTCTAAAAATCTGTAGAGAGGGGCGCCTGGGTGGCTCAGTGGGTTAAGCCTCTGCCTTCCGCTCAGGTCATGGTCTCAGGGTCCTGGGATGGAGCCCCACATGGGGCTCTCTGCTCAGCGGGGAGCCTGCTCCCACCTCTCTCTCTGCCTGCTTCTCTGCCTACTTGTGATCTCTCTCTGTCAAATAAATAAATAAAATCTTACAAAAAAAAAAATCAGTGACATTGAACACAGGACATTAGTAGGGAAAATCAAGGAAATCAAAACTGGTCCTTTAAAAAGATCAATAAAATTGGTAACTTCTACTCAGACCACTCAAGAAAAAAAGGGAAGACACAAATTACTAATATTAGAAATGAAACAGGGGTCATCATTACTGATCCCATGGACATTAACAATAAGGAATATTATGAACAACTCTATGGTCTGAAATTTGATAACTTCGATGAAACAGGCCAATTTACTGAAAGACACACTCTACCAAAACCCACACAAAGAGAAGTAAATAATCTGAACGGGACTACATCTATGACAGAGATTTATTCAGTAATTAATTTCAAAACAGAAAGCACCAAGTCCAGATGACTTCGCTGATGAATTCTACCAAAGGTTTAAGGAGGAAATGGTACCAATTCCCTACACTCCCTTTTAGAAATGGAAACAGAGGAGATCCTTCCAGACCTATTCTAGGAGGTCAGCATCACTTTAAAAGTAAAACCAGCTGAAGACATTACAAGAAGGAAAAACTGCTGACCAGTATCTCTTAGGAATACAGATATAAAAATACTCGAAATATTAGCAGGTCGAATCAAACAATCTCTAAAAAGAATTATACACCGTGGGATTATTATGCAAGTGAGATTTATTCCCAAGTGTGAAAGTCTGGTTCAACATTTGAAAGTCAATTATGGGGATGCCTGGGTGGCTCAGCTGGTCAAGACTCTGCTTTCCACTCATGGTCCCAGGGTCCTGGTATCGAGTCCTGCGTGGGCTCCCTGCTCAGGGGGGAGCCTGCTTCTCCCTCTCCCCCTGCTCATCCTCTCTCTCTTTCTCCCTTTCTCTCTGATAAATCAATCAATCAATCAATAAATAAAATCTTTAAAAAAATGTCAATTAAGGTAATCCACCACATCAATAAGTTAAAGAGAAAAAATTATGTGATAATATCAATAGATGCAAAAGAAAGCATTTGATAAAATCCAACATCCATTCATAAAAGTTTCCATCAAAAAACCAGGAATTAAGGGTTAACTTCTTTAACTTGATAAAAACATCTACAATAAGCTTACAGCTAACATCATTACTTTGTAGTGAGAAACTAGATACTTCACCCTAAAATGGGGAGCAGGACAAGCTTGTTCACTCTCACCAGTACTACTGATATCATGGTAGCAATCCTCACTCTTGCGAAGAGAGAGGGGGAGGCATGTGGGAACCCTGTACTTTCTGCACATTTTTTCCTGTAAACCTACAACTCCACTAAAAAAAAACTATTTATAAAACATCTCATGTTTAATTTTTTTCTTCAATTAAAAGTAAGTTAAGGGGCATCTTGGGGGCTCAGTCTGTTAAGCATCTGACTCTTAATTTGGGCTCAGGTCATGATCTCAGGGTCATGAGATCAAGCCGCACGTTGTGCTCGGTACTGAACGTGGTGGATGGAGCCTGCTTACTATTCTCTCCTTCCCTCTGCCCCTTCCTCCCCTTTGTTTCCTCTCTTAAAAAAAAAGTAAGTTAGGGGCGCCTGGGTGGCTCAGTGGGTTAAAGCCTCTGCCTTCGGCTCAGGGCGTGATCCCAGGGTCTTGGGATCGAGCCCCGCATCGGGCTCTCTGCTCAGCAAGGAGTCTGCTTCCTCCTTTCTCTCTGCCTGCCTCTCTGCCTACTTGTAATCTCTGCTTGTCAAATAAATAAATAAAATCTTTTTAAAAAATTAAGTTTGAGGAAATTAAGAGATATAAACTTCTGGTTATGAAATAAGTGAATTGGGGAGATAAAAAGGACAGCTGACATCGCCAAAGGCAAGGGAAGTGAGGGCAAAAATGGACTATTGGGACTTCATCAAGATCAAAAGCTTTTGCACAGCAAAGGAAATAGTTGGCAAAACCAAAAGACAATTGACAGAATGGGAGAAGATATTTGCAAATGACATATCAGATAAAGGGCTAGTATCCAAAA
Organism: Mustela nigripes; assembly: GCF_022355385.1. NCBI lineage: Eukaryota > Metazoa > Chordata > Mammalia > Carnivora > Mustelidae > Mustela > Mustela nigripes. Next base: position 5,092,196 of record NC_081572.1, on the reverse strand, counting down.
TCTATAAAGAACGTATCAAACTCAACACCCAAAGAACAAATAATTCAATCAAGAAATGGGCAGAGGACATGAACAGATTTCTGCAAAGAAGATATCCAGATGGCCAACAGACACATGAAAAAGTCCTCCACATCACTCGGCATCATGGAAATACAAATGAAAACCACAATGAGATAGCACCGCACACCACTCAGAATGGCTAAAACTAACAAGTCAGGAAATGACAGATGCTGGCGAGGATGCGGAGAAAGGGGAACCCTCCTACACTGCTGGTGGGAATGCAAGCTGGGGCAGCCACTCTGGAAAACAGCATGGAGGTTCTTCAAAAAGTTGAAAATAGAGCTACCCTACAACCCAGCAATTGCACTATTGGGTATTTACCTTAAAGATACAGGTGTAGGGATCCAAAGGGGCACGAGCACCCGAATGTTTATAGCAGCAATGTCCA
>NC_081572.1:5087951-5091648 GCF_022355385.1 Mustela nigripes | reverse complement strand
GATGGCTAAAACTAACAAGTCAGGAAATGACAGATGCTGGCGAGGATGCGGAGAAAGGGGAACCCTCCTACACTGCTGGTGGGAATGCAAGCTGGGGCAGCCACTCTGGAAAACAGCATGGAGGTTCTTCAAAAAGTTGAAAATAGAGCTACCCTACAACCCAGCAATTGCACTATTGGGTATTTACCTTAAAGATACAGGTGTAGGGATCCAAAGGGGCACGAGCACCCGAATGTTTATAGCAGCAATGTCCACAGTAGCCAAACTATGGAAAGAACCTAGATGTCCATCAACAGATGAATGGATCAAGAAGATGTGGTATGTGTATGCAATGGAATACTACGCAGCCATCAAAAGAAATGAAATCTTGCCATTTGCGATGACATGGATGGAACTAGAGGGTATTATGCTTAGCGAAATAAGTCAATCAAAGAAAGAAAATTACCATATAATCTCCCTGACATGAGGAAGTTGAGAGGCAACATGGGAGGTTTGGGGGGCAGGAAAAGAATAAATGAAACAAGATGGGATCGGGAGGGAGACAAACCATAAGAGACTCTTCGTGTCACAAAACAAACTGAGGGTTGCCGGGGGGAGGGGGGAAGGGAGAGAGTGTGGGGTTATGGACATTGGGGAGGGTATGTGCTATGAAGTGTGTAAACCTGGCAATTCACAGACCTGTATCCCTGGGGCTAATAATACATTATATGTTAATAAAAATAAAAAATTAAAAAGCAAAACAAAAGAACAGAAAAAAAGACAGTTGAGAGAAGACAGTTAATAATATAATAACTGTGTGGTGACACATGGTAATTACACTTCCAGTGGTGAGCTAATGTACCTAGTTGTTCAATCACTAGCAGTCATATACCCAAAACTGACATAACATTACATGTCAGCTCTACGTGACTTAAGAAAAGTAAGTCTGAGCATCTTTCCTGTTTAGTGGCCACACTAGTTTTGTAAAATCTTTTGTATATTAAATAAATGTGCTTTTATCGTTTATGTGCGAACACTTTATTTTTTCCTTTTTCATTATTATGTGGCTTACTTCTGTTGCTGCTGTTTTTTTCTCCTAGAATTTTATTTTATTTATTCATATGGACCAGACTTTGTTGACCAGACTTTTTATCTTATAGTTTTTGGATTTTGTGTTTTTCATGGAAAGGCTCACTGCAGGTAAGCTCTCTTTTTCTTTTCTTTTCTCTTTAAACCATTTTGGTTTGTTCGTATTTATTTATTTATTTACTATTACAATGTTTACATCATTGAGCCATCTGTATTTTTCCCAAATGGATAACCAATGGTCCCAATATCATTTCTTCAATAATTCACCATGCAGTCACTAGTTTGAAACGATACCTATAGCATAAATATGTTCCGCATATATTTTAACCTATTTTGAGGGAGTATATTCTGTTCCACTGAACTACTTTTCCTTCTGTCAGTACCAGCAGCATCAGACCAGTTAAAGGAACATAACTTTAACTATTTAACACACGTAATGTTGCATATTTCCTCCTTGGCCCTTGTAAATTGAATGTCCTCCCCTGAGTAAACCTGTTTGTATTCAGGTCTTCAAAGAGGCTGGGTTCTTGTCCCTTTGAGGGATGGAGGCAAAGTGTGACTTCGGAGAGGGGTTCTGGAAAGCCGGCCCAGAGCCTTCCTGGTGGAGCCCGCGCAGTGACCAGCAGAGAGCGGGATTTGCTGCCAAGAAGAGACTCACAGGCAAAGGCTAGAGCTGAGGAGTGGCCGGACCCCAGGGAGCCCCGGCTGGGGGCAGATCAAAGGCAGGCAAGAAGCAACCGGTCCTCACAGTTGAGTGACAAAAGCCAGAGGGAAGCTTGGCCTCCAGGGCTGATGGCGTGAGGCGGGGGACAGGAAGGCCTGCGCTGGCCTTCTATCGGGCTGCCTCCCCCGCACCCAGCCTGGGTCCGACACAGAGACCAGTCTCTGATGACCCGATCAAAAGCGCGCGATGGCTCAAGCAGGAGGATGAGGGGGAGCAGGAGTGGGAGCACGGAGAGAGCACTGAAGCCCCAAGCTGACCGGGTGGGTCCATGTCTCCGAGTGGGGACGGGAGGGGAAAGCGGTCAGGGGGTGTCTTTGGAGGCAATGGCGAGCCTCTCTGTTCTTCGAATCCCAGCAACTTACTCACAAGGAACCGAAACACCAGCAAAGAGTGGCTGAGGAGAATCGCTATCTGCTCCAGGACTTCGTCACCCCTGCTTTCCACCCGGCCCGTCTTGTCACCTTACGCAGAGTGGGCCCCAGGAGAGGTCTGTGGAGCAGGTGGCAGCCTGGCCTTGGACACAGCTCCTCCAAGGAGTATGTTCCGTGAGGTGGCCGGCTCCTGTTGAAACCCCAGCCGGTGCTACGATGACACAGAGCAGGGGTGAGAGCCGGGCTGGGAGGTGCGATGGCCCTGGCCTGCTCCTGCTCCCAGCCCCACCGGCCACTAGCTGAGCTCTTGAGGGAAGGGAAGGTCCCGCTGACCAACACGCCTCCGGAATTAAGTGACACAGCATATATAAAGGGCCTGGCATACAACAGGTGCTCAAGCAATGTTCAGCAGTGCCCACCCCAGATCTTCACTGGCCTTTCTGGCTATAAACGGGGCATATTAATATGGAACTATATAGGTGTCTGCAGCTACCACTGCTTAGAAATGTGTTCTAGGGGCACCTGGGTGGCTCAGTCGGTTAAGCATCTGCCTTTAGCTTGGGTCGTGATCTCAGCATCCTGGGATCGAGCCCCAAGTCAGGCTCCCCGCTCATCGGAGAGTCTGTATTCTTTCTCCTTCTCCCCCTGTGCTCTCTCCCTCTCTCTCTCAAATAAATAAATTTCTAAAAAGATTTTATTTATTTATTTGACCGAGAGAGAGAAATCACAAGCAGGCAGAGAGGCAGGCAGAGAGAGGAAGGGAAGCAGGCTCCCCGCTGAGCAGAGAGCCTGATGTGAGGCTCGATCCCAGGACCCTGAGATCATGACCCGAGCGGAAGGCAGAGGCTTGAACCCACTGAGTCACCCAGGCGCCCCTCAAATAAATAAATTAAAAAAAAAAAAAAAACTTTTAGAAATGTGTTCTAAATCTCAATAAAGCTACGGGGGGTAGGGGAGCAGGAATATGTTCTGAGTTCCAAACTGTTGGCTTATCCAGAACCTTCGGAACCCCCTACCTCCTGCTGTCTGTCTCGAACCAGTTCCAAGTCACTGACAGCACCTGGAGCAGCCTGGCCGGTGCTGTGCCCTGTGGCCCTACACATGCCACAGGCCATGTTGTCCCATGTTGCCCAGGGAACTTTTGCTTCCAGGACTCCGGAGAGGTCTTGTGTCGGGCCACCGGCTCGGACACCAGCCCCCTGGCAAGAGGCTCTCCGCTGTGCAGATCCAAGAGGACAACCAACATTTGAGGGAGTTTTTCAAACTCTAGCTCCCAGTCAGCCCTGCTTGGACAAGGCAGGGACTGGCTTCTGATCCCAGGGTTAAGGCCTGGCAGGAAGCCAGCTGGGGAGGCCAGTCCCTAAAGGCCACATGATTCCTCATGGCTCCAGGGTGTCCAGGGTCAGGGGGCTACTCCCTGTCCCTTTACTCCTGACTCAGTTCCCCATTTCTGTACCGGCCAGAACTCTCCCTCTCACCTCAAATGGAAGACGCAGCCCCTTCTCTCTCTGTCTCTGTCTGTCTCTCTCCTTCT